>NW_027596657.1:170000-191312 GCF_964194155.1 Cetorhinus maximus
AACGTCATCCATTAATTCACTCCACGTGACATCAAGAACCTGCTGAAGGCACTTGGCTACTGCAAAGGCTATGGGCCCTGACAACATTCCAGCAATAGTACTGAAGACTTGTGCTCCAGAACTTGCCGCCCCCCTAGCCAAGCTGTTCCAGTACAGCTACAACACTGGCATCTACCTGACTATGTGGAAAATTGCCCAGGTGTGTCCTGTACACAAAAAGCAGGACAAATCCAACCCGGCCAATTCCCACCCCAATCAGCCTACTCCTGATCATCAGTGAAGTAATGGAAGGGGTCATCGACAGTGCTATCAAGCGGCACTTGCTTAGCAATAACCTGCTCACTGAGGCTCAGTTTGGGTTCCGCCAGGGTCACTCAGCTCCTGACCTCATTACAGCCTTGGTTCAAACATGGACAAAAGAACTGAACTCCCAAGGTGAGGTGAGAGTAACTGCCCTTGACATCAAGGCCACATTTGACCGAGTGTGGCATCAAGGAGACCGAGCAAAACTGGAATCAATGGGAATCAGGGGGAAAACTCTCCGCTGGTTGGAGTCATACCTAATACAAAGGAAGATGGTTGTGGTTGTTGGAGGTCAGTCATCTCAGCTCCAGGATATCACTGCAGGAGTTCCTCAGGGTAGTGTCCTCGGCCCAACCATCTTCAGCTGCTTCATCAATGACCTTCCTTCCATCATAAGGTCAGGAGTGGGGATGTTCGCTGATGATTGCACAATGTTCAGCACCATTCGCGACTCCTCAGATACTGAAGCAGTCCATGTCCAAATGCAGCAAGACCTGGACAATATCCAGGCTTGGGCTGACAAGTGGCAAGTAACATTCACACCACACAAGTGTCAGGCAATGACCATCTCCAACAAGAGAGAATCTAACTTTTTCTCACTGACATTCAATGGCATTACCATCACTGAATCCCCCACTATCAACATCCTGGGGATTACCATTGACCAGAAACTGAACTGGACTAGCCATGTAAATACTGTGGCTATAATAGCAGGTCAGAGGCTGGGAATTCTGCAGAGAGTAACTCACCTCCTGACTCCCCAAAGCCTGTCCACCTTCTACAAGGCACAAGTCAGGAGTGTGATGGAATACTCTCTGTTTGCCTGGATGAGTGCAGCTCCCACAACACTCAAGAAGCTCGACACCATCCAGGACAAAGCAGCCCCGCTTGATGGGCACCCCATCCACAAACATTCACTCCCTCCACCACCGACACACAGTAGCAGCAGTGTGTACCATCTACAAGATGCACTGCAAGGCTCCTTCAACAGCGCCGCCCAAACCCATGATGTCTACCACCTAGAAGGACAAGGGCAGCAGACACATGGGAACACCACCACCTCCTGACTTGGAACTAGACCATCATTTCTTCACTATCACGAGATCAAAAATCCTGAAACTCCCTCTCTAACAGCACTGAGTGTACAACACCACACGGGACTGCAGCGGCTCACCACCACCTTCTTAAGGGGCAATTAGTGAGGGGCAACAAATGTTGGCTTTGCCAGCAACGCCCACATCCCAAGAATGAATAAAATAAAATTTTTTAAAAATCAGAAGTCAACCAGTGTTTTAGATCGGTTTCTCCGGGACTAATAATGCCTTGCAGACAACTGAGGGACCCTAATATTTCAGTGCTGAACTTCAACCCTGCAGATACCTAACCCCTTTTCAGATCATGATACTGAAGAATTAAATCAACAGAGTTTGTAACCAGGTCTATTTCTCTTGCAGTTGGTCACTCCCTACGATCAGCAAGGTACAGAAAGCCATTTCCGATGATGATGATGATAGTTTAGCGAGTGCCCTCGTGGTTTGATGCTGAGATACAGGACCGAGAGTGGCAGGTGCACTTTCAATATATCCAAAGTCCTATGTGCCCAACGTAAAATGTACTGGTCCACCACCCAGCTACCAGCAGGTAAAACCAAACCAATTCTTAAATTAAACAATGCCAGAGCCCACTAAAATCTATGCTTATTCACCCCATGATGTGTCTGCCTGGCACAAAGCTAACCAAAAATAAAAGTTCCCGGATTCGATAACAACACCCAACTGTTCGAGGCTGTGTCGGCCTCCTCCTGGTGCCCGTCCAACTCCCTACCGAGGGTTTGCACTGAATCTTCACTCACTGCACAAGGAGAAAGGAAAATAGTCCTCCTGATATCTAACCTCTCAGACTCTGTACACACGTCCTCTTGTCCCAACCTCATCCCAATAATCTGGCTCGTCCCATTCTCATTTTAAACGCTGCCGCAAAGCTCCCCAAAGTCTACATTATCCTAGAGTATAAATTCTCAGCTCTCGGAGCCTGTTGCGATACCTGAGGGGGTTTAGACTAGGAATTGATCCATGGCTTTCCTTCAAACCTTTTCCAGAGCATCTCTATCCCCTACTGTCTGAACGGAGGGGAACTGGACATAGTATTGGAGAGATGTGGTCTAAGCGAGGTGTTGTAAATGGAGATTAGCTTTAATATTGAAGGAGCCCAGCTCTACATCCCAATAACCCATTTGTTCTGGTTTTGGGGCTTTTAGAGATTCATCCAGTATAACACAGAGGTTTTGTTTCCTTTAACAGGCTAATGTGGAGGCCAACATCACGTGTTTGGTGTTAGCCCTATATCCACACGTGTAACACTGCATTTATCAACATTAACCACCACCACCTGGAAGTCCCCCTCCGAGCCACTCACCATCCCGACTTGGAAATATATCGGCCGCTCCTTCACTGTCGCCGGGTCAAAATCCTGGAACTCCCTCCCTAACGGCGCGGTGGGTGTACCTACACCACACGGGGACTGCAGCGGGTCAAGGAGGCAGCTCACCCCCCACCTTCTCAAGGGGCAACTAGGGATGGGCAATAAATGCAGGGCCCAGCCCAGAGACACCCACATTCCGTGAATGAATGAAAGAAAAACAACATCAGCCAATTCTCGCCTCTCTTCCCACTGCTTGTCGACCAAGTCGTCATCCTTTTCCATCCTCAAGGTTACATTAGAGAAGCTGGGATTGTTCTCCTTGGAGCAAAGGAGATTGAGGGGAGATGTGATGGCGGTATACAAGGTTACGTGTGTGTGTATAGGTGGAAGCAGAGATGACTTAAGGATTTCAAAAAGAAACTGGATGAGCGGACTTGATGGAGTGGGAGAATGGGACTGACTGGATCAATCTACAGAGAGCCAGCATGGCCCTAATGGGCTGAATGGATCCTTCTGCGCTGTAATGACTACAGCTCTGAGGGTTCTGACAGCAGGACAGATGTCGGTGTCATTTTGAACCTGCGGACGGTAACCTGAACGACCGGGTCCTAACCTTCAATAAGATACGTCCAGTACGCTCCTAACTTAACCCCACTTCACGTGCAAGGCTGGACAATGACTTTCCACGTGAAGCACGTCACGGAGAATCCTGACCCTGATCTTGCTGAGACCAAATCTCAGCATCGGCCGGACACCCGAGCCTTAGCGTCGTATTTGAGACTGCCCAGCTGCAATGGCGTTGGTGTCGTCTCCTCCTAACTCCTGGTCCTTTCAAATGCATAGCGCGAAATCAGGCAAATTATACTTACACAGCAGCAACGTCACAGGAAAATGATTTGATTCTGACCTCCGGGTACGCGGCAACATTTAAAACCACAAAAATCACCGGCGAACAAATAAAGAAAGAAATGCGACCAGTAGGAGATTATGCGCAAGTCTATATTATTCACTAAAGCCCGGGAAATGGGCTAAGACAATGTGTCGGGTGAACTGAGCATGCACTTTCTGTATCATGGAATTGTACAGTGTAGAAAGAGACCATTCGGCCCATCGGGTCTAGGCCAGCTCTTTGAAAGGTTTATCCAAATAACCCCACTTCCCCTTCTCTTTCTCCCCACCTCCCCGCACCAGCCTTGTGTATTTTTCCCCTTCGAGTATTTCTCCAATTCCCCGCCCCCCACTTTGGAGCGTTCCTGTTGAATCTGCTTCCACCGCCCTTTCAGGCTGCGCCTTCTGGGTTGGCGAGGACAGAAGCACGACATCATCCTAAAGCACTTCCGAAGCTTATCCAGTGCAAGCTGAATTCAACGGGTCAGTCAAGCCGCTCCCAGACTGTGCCTTCAGCTAGCATCCTGGGTCTTTAAAATGGAGACAGGCAGGCAAGCCCTGGACACCAGGAGCACATATTAAACCACAACGAGGCTCTCCAAACACCAGCGCTCATTTTGCCAGGCATCAGTCTTTATTGCAGTTGCCTTGCAACGTAATTTGACATCTTAATTGCGCAGAGACAGAGAGAGCGAGAGAGAGACACAGACACAGCTTGTCCACACTCTACCTGGAGAAACGCATCAGTGCTGTATTTCAGTCGAAGATTCTGCTCAGAGGGAGCCCCAGCAATCGTGCCTACTTCGCGAGTGCTTGTCTGCCCATCACTGGGTGACCCAATGCCCTGTACCCATAAGGTGTTGAAATCGCCCTTCTAGCATTTAGCTAAACACAGAACAAGTGTCACCTGCAGGGTCCACTCTATAATTGGAAAAAGGATCGTTTTACTCGGGTTTGCCTACAGGATGGAGGGCAGACCTGTCCCTGGTGGATTTACATAAAGGCAGCGGTTGACAGGTCTGGTGGTTCACCTGCAGGCCTGTCCCCCCCACCCCCAAACAGGTAAGGAAGGCACAAGTGTAAAATTCACGCTTTTAATGGTCAGGTTAAACCAGAAGGATTTGCGCTGTCGCATCTCCCGAGGCCAAAACAGAGAGCGGCCCAGGCCTGGAGAAATCACGCTCTAAGTCAGAGGCATCTTGCATTGAATTCACCTTCACTTAAAGGAAACTTCCAATGAGAGCCCATTGGCTCCCACCACCACCACCACCTCGGCCACCCCCCCAAAGGGTTAGGAACAGGAGGAGGCCATTCAGCCCCTCAAGCTCGTTCTGACAGTGAGTTGGCTCTTTGCTGATGTGTACCTTAACCCTGTCCATGCACCTCTGCTCCTTATCCATTAAGGAGAGCCTTGCTCGATGTCGAGGTGATGTTTGGCTCTTGTACATCTTTGGGGTTTGAGAAGCAGTTGCACTAGCTTCTGTTGGAAAGCAGAAAACAAGCTTCTTGGCCAGCTCTTCGGCAACGAAACAGAGACGAGAGCTTCTTCTGAGGTCAGGGAACGTAACAATATGAAAGTGGAACACACAAATGGAGTGAAGAGTCTCAGGAGAGGGAGAGCGAGTGAGACAGAGACACAGGAAATCTATATTATCAGGTGTGCCCTGCAGTGGTGTCTGCATTGGATTTAAGCCAGTAAAGATTTGGCAGCAGACACAGTCAGACTGATTCTAAATGGTTTAGGTTTAGTGAGAGAGTGTGTGTGTGAGAGTTAGGGAGAGAGAGATAGGGGAGAGAGAGAGAGAGAGAGAGAGATAGGGGAGAGAGAGAGAGAGAGAGAGAGAGATAGGGGAGAGAGAGAGAGAGATTGGGGGGGAGAGAGAGAGATAGGGGAGAGAGAGAGAGAGAGAGAGAGAGAGAGATGGGGAGAAAGAGAGAGAGAGATGGGGAGGGAGAGAGAGAGATGGGGGGAGAGAGAGAGAGAGAGAGAGTGTGTTGGGGGGAGAGAATGAGAGAGAGAGAGAGTGGGGAGAGAGAGAGAGTTTGTGTGTGTGTGTGCGCGCGCGTGTGTGCGTGCGCGTGTGTTAGGGAGAGAGAGAGAGAGAGAGAAAGAGTGTGTGTGTGTGTTAGGGGGAGGGAGAGGGAGAGAGAGAGAGAGAGAGAGAGAGTGAGAGACAGAGGGGGAGAGAGTGAGTGAGGGGGAGGGGGAGAGAGAGAGAGAGAGAGAAAGAGTGTGTGTGTGTGTTAGGGGGAGGGAGAGGGAGAGAGAGAGAGAGAGAGAGAGAGAGAGAGAGACAGAGGGGGAGAGAGTGAGTTAGGGGGAGGGGGAGAGAGAGAGACTGACTATCCAGTTTGTCCGCAGCATACCCAACAGTGAAGGCATTGAGAAGGTGTGGCTCTGGAGCCAATGATGTCCACTACGCAGAATCCACCAGTCAACACTTATGGTGAGTAGCATCTGCTCATGGCTGAGTACCAACACTTGCCTGTCTCACAGAGAACGAGCTACGCATCCGCTCATCATTCAACAGAATTAGCATGGAAATGAAGTAAAGCTCTCTTGCTCCCCCCACCCCATCTCCAAGGTACACAACCCCATGGCCTGATGGTGCTGTACCACACTAGCTGCACAGACGTGGCTCAGTGAGTAGCTCTCTCACCGCTCTGAATCACAAAAGGTGCCAGGCTCAAGCCACACTCGAGGCTGACACTGCGAGGTGCCCACTTCCCGATGGGATGCCCGCCTGCTTGGGTTGACGTAGGGGAGATCCACTGGGACTATTCCGCAGAACAACACTGGAGTGTCCTGGCCAGCGTTCGAGCCAACATTTAGCCCTCAATCAACATCAAACGCCACACAAAAAACCACAGATGATCACATTGTTGTTGGTGGGAGCTTGCTGTGTGCAAACTGGCCGCTGCACTTGCTGCAATGGGGTGACCACAATTCAAAAGTAGTGCACCGACTGTGAGGCCCTTTGAGCATCTGAGTCACTGGTTGTGTAAAAAGCCCCACGTAAGTGGAGGTGATTCTTTACTCAGAAGTCATCAGTTCGACTCCCACCACCACCACAAATTGAAAAGCTCGGGATGCCTGGTCACGAGGGAGGGAATTACTGCACCGACGAGGGGTGGGGGAAGATTGGAAACGTGCTCGAAATGCAGGAAGATCCAGGATTGGGAAGAGCACAGTGCGGTTCTGTGCTAGCTCTGGGCCTCTCCTGGTCTCTCGCTTTCCACAGTTCTGATGGGGTGTGAAGTTTTCTCAGTCGCTGTGGGGGCGGTGGGGGCACGGCCTCCAATCGAAAGCTGCCCACACCAGCCCGGTTCCAGTCGAGAGAGAGAAGTGAGGGGGGTGAGGAGTTCACCTACGATTCCCTGGCTGAAGACTCACTTCCCATCAACGCTTGGAGAAGCACCTCCGAGGAGGGTGGTCTACACGCGTCGGGGAATGTAACCCTCATCGGGGGTCAGCGAGACCGACGTACGTGTCCAATACTCCAGAAGGGAGAACTGAAAACAATCTTTGCGAACAGAAAACATGACATTTAAAATCCGACATTGGACTGAAGTTAGAATTATACCAGGCTTCACGCGTTAAATTAATAACCGGCTAATAATATAATGACGGGGAAGCTTGGTCAGAAAGAAATTACGCTCCAATTGGATTAACATTTTGAAGTTAAATTGGTTAGTCATAGTCCGATACAGCACAGGAGGCCATTCGGCCCATCCTGCCTGTGCCAGCCCTTTGAAAGATCTATCCTATTAATCCCACTCCCCCACCCCACACACCCTGTGAATTTTTCCCCTTCGAGTATCTCTCCAATTCCCCCCTTTTGAACGTTCCTGTTGAATCTGCTCCCACCGCCCTTTCAGGCAGCGCCTTCCAGATCCCAACAACTCGCTGGGTCAAAAACATTCTCCTCATCTCCCCCCCACCCCCTCTGGATCTTTTACCCATTCTCTTCAATCTGTGTCCCCCCCACCCCCTCCCTCTGGGTTACCGACCCTCCCGCCACTGGAAACAGTTTCTCCTTATTCACTCGATCCAAACCCTCCCCGCCTCGTGATTCTGAACGCCTCAATTCAATCTCCCCCCCCCTTAACCTTCTCCGCTCTAAAAAGGGGAACAATCCCGGCTCCTCCAGTCTCTCCGCATTGAACTGACCATCCCCTCATCCCCGGGAACCGGTCCTGGTAAATCTCCCTCCCTCCGCACCCTCTCCCAAAGCCTCGACATCCTTCCCAAAGTGCAGGGCCCAGAACCGGGGCCTGATATAGTTGGGAATATAACTCGGGGGGGGGGGGAGGCAATCATTAATTTTTAAAAAAATATATCTGTTGAGGCATCCCCAGCTGTATAATCCCTCTGAGTGGGGGCCAGGGGAGGTGAAGGGAAGTGGGGGGGAAGAAGAGGTCAGAAGTGACAAGGCGGGTTAAACACAAGTAACCGAAATCGGATGTTCCTGGATTCCGAGCAGTCTCTAATTGAATGCGTCGCTCGAGCCAGTTAGAGAACGGAGCTGGGAATTAGACTGAGGCGGTCGGGGTGGTGGGTGGTGGTGGTGGCTGGGAGGAAGAAGATGGATCACCGAGAGGGGAGATATCTTAAACGGATTAGAACATGTGCGAAATTGAATTTTTAAATAGTCTCACACTTTCCCTGCGAAAGAAACTTAAGAGAGATATTGGAGAAATCGGGGATTAATGTCTGAGCAGATTTATGTAGAAGGGGAGCTATAATTCATTCCGCTGCTTCTTAAGGGATTGCGTTCCAATCTTCTGCTCGTTTTCCAACGCTTTAGGGCGGGAGTTGCAGCCTCTCGTCTTCTCCCCGCCTCTCCCGAATGATCGACCGCGAGCGTACAGCTCTGTAGGGCTGGCACCCTCCGGGGATCTCAGCCCCAAACCAGCTCTGTCTCTGAGCATCAGCAGCGAGGGCGGATAACGGATGGAGAGCTGTGAAGAACATCACAGCCAGTGGGGCCCCCCACCCCACCCCGCGGCACCGAATATCGACACACGCGGATTCCAGCAGCGGGCGATCAAGTGGCGATTGTGGTCCATCCTTCCTTCAACCGGGGAGGTGAAAAGACAATGGGGCCGAACGGCCTCCGGCGGCGCCATCAATCTCCTCCGCGAGGAGTCAAAGCTCAGCCGAGCGGGGACGTGGGACAAGAGGGTATGGCAGGGGGATGTACAGAGAACGTGCCGGGGATAGAGAAGCCGGAGGAGTTCCCTGGATGATGGGAGGCGGGATTCGGTGCGGGGTAGGATGCAGGCGGGGAGCGTTGGAGTAAAGTTGACGGAGCGAACCCGCAACTACCAGCGTGTGGTCAGACAGTTTGCTCAATGCCAGGTCCGACGTACACAACAAAAATGTCCAAACACCCACCCACCCACTGGTTAAAAACCAGGCAGCGGAAACCCAACCACACCCTGCATAACTTCAACACATCAACCTGTATCAATGAGATGAGGGAATGATTGTTTGTGGTGTAGTATCCCACCACACACAGACACACAGACACACAGACACACAGACACACAGACACACAGACACACAGACACACAGACACAACCCCAACACTCATGCTCAGAACAATAACTTGTGACAATGAAATGGTTTTCAATTTACCGCAATCAATAATCAATCAAGATAAGTGTTTCCTAAGAGGGGTGAAGTCGCGAAAGACCCCAGGGTTGCCTGGAAACCCACGGCCCACCTTCCACTAAGCTGCCAATCAATGTCTCGTCGTTAATCAGTTTAAATGGCACGAAATGAAAGATGAACGAGCGGACTACGGGTTCCACACGCGCCGACCACACCAATTGCCCGATAATTCAGGGAGTTTTACACACACATAATAAAAAAACGACCAGGCACCCAGCTGAGCCGCGCACAAGAGCCACGTTCGATCCTAACGTCTGAACCCTCAGCGCTGGCCTTTTTACCCCCCCCGCCCCCAAACAGCTGGGCAGAGAGATTCCAGTTTCAATCCTCAACTCACCTTAGGCAGCAGCTGAAGCATTATATAGCTCTGTCTGCAATCCCCACCCCTCTCCCTCCAACCACCACCCACCCCGCTCCCCAGGGTAAGGGAAGGCGCAAAACGTTTTTAATAAACCCACACTCCCCGACCAGAGAGACAGAGAGAGAGAGACAGACAGAGAGAGAGAGACAGACAGAGAGAGAGAGACAGAAAGAGAGAGAGAGACAGAGAGAGAGAGACAGAGAGACATACAGAGAGACAGACAGAGAGAGAGAGAGAGAGAGAGAGAGAGACATAGAGACAGAGAGAGAGAGAGAGACAAAGAGAGAGAGAGAGAGAGAGACATAGAGAGAGACATAGAGAGAGACATAGAGAGAGACATAGAGAGAGACATAGAGAGAGACAGAGAGAGAGACAGAGAGAGAGACAGAGAGAGAGACAGAGAGAGAGACAGAGAGAGAGACAGAGAGAGAGACAGAGAGAGAGACAGAGAGAGAGACAGAGAGAGAGACAGAGAGAGAGAGACAGAGAGAGAGAGAGAGAGAGAGACAGAGAGAGAGAGACAGAGAGAGAGAGACAGAGAGAGAGAGACAGAGAGAGAGAGAGAGACAGAGAGAGAGAGACAGAGAGAGAGAGAGACAGAGAGAGAGAGAGACAGAGAGAGAGAGAGACAAAGAGAGAGAGAGAGAGAGACATAGAGAGAGACATAGAGAGAGAGAGAGACAGAGAGAGAGACAGAGAGAGAGACAGAGAGAGAGACAGAGAGAGAGACAGAGAGAGAGACAGAGAGAGAGAGACAGAGAGAGAGAGAGACAGAGAGAGAGAGAGACAGAGAGAGAGAGAGAGACAGAGACAGAGAGAGAGAGACAGAGAGAGAGACAGAGAGAGAGACAGAGAGAGAGACAGAGAGAGAGACAGAGAGAGAGACAGAGAGAGAGACAGAGAGAGAGAGACAGAGAGAGAGAGACAGAGAGAGAGAGACAGAGAGAGAGAGAGAGAAAGAGAGACAGAGAGAGAGACAGAGAGACAGAGAGACAGAGAGACAGAGAGAGAGAGAGAGAGAGAGAGAGAGACAGAGAGAGAGAGACAGAGAGAGAGAGACAGAGAGATAGAGAGAGAGACAGAGAGAGAGACAGAGAGAGAGACAGAGAGAGAGAGAGACAGAGAGAGAGACAGAGAGAGAGACAGAGAGAGAGACAGAGAGAGAGACAGAGAGAGAGAGAGAGAGAGACAGAGAGAGAGAGACAGAGAGAGAGAGACAGAGAGAGAGAGACAGAGAGAGAGACAGAGAGAGAGACAGAGAGAGAGAGAGAGAGACAGAGAGAGAGAGAGAGAGAGACAGAGAAAGAGAGAGAGAGACAGAGAGAGACAGAGAGAGAGAGACAGAGAGAGAGAGACAGAGAGAGAGACAGAGAGAGAGACAGAGAGAGAGACAGAGAGAGAGAGAGAAAGAGAGAGAGAGAGACTCTCAAGCGCCAGGGAAGGTTTGTCGCCTCGGCCTAGTGTCTGACCCTCGGGGGTGCGGGGTCGGTGGGGGGGGGTAAAATCAAAGGAGAGCGATGTCGCCGAGGCCCAGCAGGCCGGTCATCGTGCCGCGTGGGGGTGGCACTCCCAACGATCCAGTGGTCCTTCCTTTCCTCGCAGGCCCATGCCGCGCGCAAGATCGGCCCGGCTGCCCTGTCTTCACGCTCGGAGTGCGGCGGGGCGGGGGGGGCATCAGATCGAAGGACCTCTTCCCCGCACCGAAATAAAAGGAAGAGGTGGTGAGCGGGTGGAACATTCAACCCCCTCCCGCGGCGTCCGGTTGATCCGAAACGCACCCGGGCCGAGATCTGGCCTTCCCAGATCACCAGCCTTTCGCGAGGTGCCCGGAGTTGGGCACAACGCAAGGTCCTGGGGGTGGGTGGGTGTGGAGGTGCTGCGCCCGCGGAGAGTTGCCTGGGCGAAGCCAATGGCCCGGTGGGCGCCGCTCTCCGCCCCGGTTGCAGATCGATGAAAACGGACGCAGTGGTTCCCCCCGAACGCGTGTCGGACTGGCTGCCCGCTGCTGCCTGCTTCAGGCTGGGAAATATTGCTGGCGTGCGCGCGCACACACACACGAAGAAATCCCCTGCAGCAACTCTCAGCCTTTCGCCAGCTGCCAAGAGAGGAAACGATCAGCTCATTTAGCGGAATCTCGAGCTGGAGGGCGTCCAGTCTTCTCCCACGCTCGCTCTGAATCCTGGAACGGATCCCACACTCCCGGTCGGACCAGCGAGTGGGCGGGGGGGAGCGTTGGGTGTCCTCGGGGGCCTGAGCTCTGGCGGCGCAGGCCACAGGCTGGACCCGGCCTACTGGTCCGATGGGCCGCAGCACCCCAGAAAATGAGGCCCTGCTCCCCTTCACTCAGGCCAACCTTTCCTTGCAGGGTGGGTGGGTGGGTGGGGGGCGGTTGGCGAGAGTAGGCACCAGCGCTGAGCCTAAGAAATCGGAGGAGGCGGCGCCCGTTTTGCCCTTTGAATCTGCTCCGCTATTCCAAAAGGCCATGGCCGACCTTTTACCTCAACTCCGCACCCCCTCCGCCCTCCCCAGGCCCCTTTCATTGCCTGAGCGCTGAAAGGGCTAGCGCTCTCAACTTTGAACGTGCTCAATGGCGGAGCATCCCCACAGCTCTCTGAGGGAGAGAATTCCAAGGATTCACAACCATTCCAGAGCGAGGAAATTCCCCCCTCAGCTCAGCCCAAAATGGCCGACCCCTTAATCCCGAGACGGGGGCAGGTGCCCCCTCCCTTCAACCAGACCATAAGACACAGGAGCAGAATTAAGGCCATTCGGCCCATCGAGTCTGCTTCGCCATTCAATCGTGGCTGATAAGTTTCTCAACCCCCATTCTCCCGCCTTCTCCCCGTAACCTTTGATCCCCCTTACCCATCAAGAACCTATCTATCTCGGTCTTAAATACACTCAATGACCTGGCCTCCCACAGCCTTCTGTGGCAATGAGTTCCATAGATTCACCACTCTCTGGCTCAAGAAGTTTCTCCTCATCTCTGTTCTCAAAGGTCTTCCCTTTACTCTGAGGCTGTGCCCTCGGGTCCTAGTCTCTCCTACTAATGGAAACATCTTCCCCACGTCCACTCTATCCAGGCCTTTCAGTATTCTGTAAGTTTCAATCAGATCCCCCCTCATCCTTCTAAACTCCATCGAGTATAGACCCAGAGTCCTCAAACGTTCCTCATATGTTAAGCCTTTCATTTCCTGGGATCGTTCTCGTTAACCTCCTCTGGACCCTCTCCAGGGCCAGCACATCCTTCCTGAGATACAGGGCCCAAAATTGCTCACAATATTCTAAATGTGGTCTGACCAGAGCCTTATAAAGCCTCAGCAGCACATCCCTGCTTTTATATTCTAGTCCTCTCGAAATAAATGCCAGCATTGCATTTGCCTTCCTAACTACCGACTCAACCTGCAAGTTAACCTTAAGAGAATCCTGGACTCGGACTCCCAAGTCCCTTTGCACTCCAGATTTCTGAATTCGCTCCCCATTTAGAAAATAGTCTATGCCTCTATTCTTCCTACCAAAGTGCATGACCTCACACTTACCCACGTTGTATTCCATCTGCCACTTCTTTGCCCATTCTCCTAACCTGTCCAAATCCTTCTGCAGCCTCCCCGCCTCCTCAATACTACCTGTCCCTCCACCTATCTTGGTATCTGCAAACTTAGCCAGGATGCCCTCAGTTCCTTCATCTAGATCATCAATGTATAAAGTGAAAAGTTGTGGTCCCAACACTGACCCCTGCGGAACTCCACCAGTCACCGGAGGGATCACCTTTAATATGCTGAATAGCACAGAGAGGGGAAATTTCAATGTCACATCAGCAGATGATTGACTGAGTCGCCCATTTTAATCCCACTCTCCAGCACTTGGTCCGTAGCCTTACAGGTGACAGCTCTTCAGGCGCAGGTCCAGGTCGCTTTTAAACGAGTTGAGGGTTTCTGCCTCCACCACCAACTTAGGCCCGTGAACTCCAGACGCCCACGTATTTTTAAACAATTATTTTTCAATTTTTAAAGATAAATTTTTTTTAACAATGCAAACTGACCCCTCAGCGAGGGGGAAATGAGTCTTTCCTGCCTACCCTATCTAAGGCCCCTCAATTTTGTACGCCTCAATTACCCCTCAGCCTCCTCTGTTCTGAGGAAAAACGACCCCAGCCTGTCCAATCCCTCCTCACAGCTGCAATTTTCCAGCCCCGGCAACATTCTTGTAAACCTCCTCTGCGGTCTCTACAGTGGGATTATATCCGTCCTGTACCAGAACGGTACACAAAATTCCAGCTGTGGCCTAACCAGCGTTTTGTACAGTTCCAGCATCACATCCCTGCTCTTGTGTTCAACGCCCCGCCCAATAAAGGAAAGCATTCCATGTGCTTTCTTGACCACTTTGTCCACTAATGGCTTGCTCCCACTCACGGGGGTTATCATTTTAAGACCAAGTGGTTCTGCTTAACCTAACACGAAATGCGGTCCCCCCTCCTGTCCTGGCTGATCCAGGGGGTCTGCAGACGCCAATGGTTTCCAGGCCCTAAGCCCCCTGACGTGTTACTGCTATCACGGAGTAGATGCTTTCGTTTGTAACCAAGGGCAGCCGCCCCCAATTGGGGAAAGATCAGGGGGATTATTTCAAGCGTACGAAAGCCAGTTTAGGCTGGGGACAGGGAGGGACGAGGGAGTCTGTGCCTGTACCCTGTCGGCTTCATAGCACCCTCGCCTTTGAATCAGAAGGTTGTGGGTTCATGTCCCACTCCCGGAAACCAAGAACTGTGAATGTACTCGAAAGAGTTACATGCGATCTGTTAGGAGGTGTCAGCTGTGGCTCAGTTCATAGCACCCGCGCCTTTGAATCAGAAGGTGGTGCGTTCATGTCCCACTCCCGGAAACCAAGAACTGTGATTGTACTCGAAAGAGTTACAATCTGTGACTGTTGATAACTCGAAAGAGTTACCCTGTCGGCTTGTGAACAAACCTGGCTCCGGATTCACGCTTTCCCCAGTGTACGAACAGCCTACAAAGTGTTTCCCCCCACCATGCCTATCGGCAGCAAGCCTCCGGAGCGGCGCGAGAGGGCCACCCGCAGCCACAACCGCAGCCACATCATCTCCCTCGCCCAACGTACGTTTTACACACCTGCGCAGGGTCACAGCACAGGCACAGATGGACGAGGAGGAGTGAGGCCATTCGGCCCGCCCCGGCCATTTTGTCGGAGGAGGCCAGAATCCGGCTCGCCGCTCCTCGTTTCTCCCGCTTCGAGCATTTTGTCATTTTCTCCCCCCTCTTGAAAAGGCCCAGCGGCCGCAGGACCGAACGTCCCGACGCGTCTCTTTAAAAATTGGGTTATGACCGACTCCACCGCCCACTCCTAGCCCCGCGTCCGCTCCCACGAGCTGGTGGCGAGGGGTGTACAGCGGGGCTTGATCAGGAGGAACGATCTGTTTACTGCGGAGGAGGGGAGACGAGAGTCTGTCCGGCAGCACAAAGCCTGCCAGTTTGTTGGGTGTTTTTTTTTATTACGGCGATATATAAACGAGAGCTCACTCCAAGATTGCTTTGAATTAAGAAGCGCAGTATGGTTCATTAATCTGATTACAGTGCCGCAATCGAGCTACATCAATCTTATTTTAAATGCTTTCCGTTTAAAAAGGGCGGGCACTGCTGCTGGTCTCACAGGGCAGGCCAGAGCGAAGGGTGGCAACTTCACCGAGAAACGTACTGAGTCCTCCCCATGGGCAGCACCCCAACCCCACGTCCAGTCTGAACACCCTGCAACCCAGCCGGCCGACTTATCCCCCTCGCTGTCGACCCGCCCCAATCGCCAACATCGAGCCCGAAATTCGGCGGTCCAACCCGACGAAGGCGACGGAGCTGGTGGGAAGAGCCTGATGGGCTGAGCGGCCTCCTCCTGGTCCCTGGGGAACCCTCGGCCTCTTGGCTCACCCGAAGGAGCGCCCGGGAGGTGCCAGAGCCCGAGAAAGGGGGGGGAGCAAAACGGAGGTAACTCTTTCGAGTTATCAACAGATCGCATGTAACTCTTTCGAGTACCTTCGCAGTTCTTGGTTTCCGGGAGTGGGACGTGAACCCACAACCTTCTGATTGAAAGGCGAGGGTGCTATGAGCTGAGCCACAGCTTGAAGCAGCAAGGTGGGAACTTGGCCCCGGGAAATTTACAACGAGGTTGCTCTCACCCTCCCAAGCGAGGGATGAATTGGCATCCATCGCAACCCCCACCCCCCACCCCAAGCCACACACAAACCCACACGTCCTCCCCCCTCCTCAATCATTAAATATGAACCCCGCCTGCTTGCTCTCCCAAAAGGTACTGGTATAGTTTGCAAATTGCTGCTTACAGTGGTCCCTAGGGTGTGGCCTAGATGCAAGGGTGGTCTATCCATGCAACCATACAGTTAAAGAAAGCGTAGGGTGCCACATTAAACGTTGCTCTTGGGGTATCTGCACCAATCCCACAACCCCCCCGCCCCCAACTAACCACCCACCCCAACAATCGCCATGCAGCATCATACCTGACTACACACACCCACCCAGGTTCCTAACAATATCGGAAGGCACTGCAATCACCTGTGTCACTCACAACATCCTGCACATGGATAGAACCCGCAACACAATAAAACATCCCAAAGGTTCCACAGGAGCATCAGCAAACCACTTGCGACAATTCGGGAGATATCAGGGCAACTTAGTCTTAAAGAGGGGAGAGGGGCGGAGAGGTTGAGGGAGGGAATTCCAGAGCTTAGGCACCCCCCACCTCCAACCCCAGGCAGCTGAAGGCCCGGCCGCCGATGGTGGAGCGATGGGAATCAGGGAACGCTTGAGAGGCCGGAATTGGAGGAGCGCAGAGATCTCGGAGGGTTGTAGGAGGGTTACAGAGATAGGGAGGGTTGTAGGGGCTGGAGGAGGTTACAGAGATAGGGAGGGGTGTAGGGGCTGGAGGAGGTTACAGAGATAGGGAGGGGTGTAGGGGCTGGAGGAGGTTACAGAGATAGGGAGGGGTGTAGGGGCTGGAGGAGGTTACAGAGATAGGGAGGGTTGTAGAGGGCTGGAGGAGGTTACAGAGATAGGGAGGGGTGTAGGGGCTGGAGGAGGTTACAGAGATAGGGAGGGTTGTATGAGCTGGAGGAGGTTACAGAGATAGGGAGGGTTTAGGGGCTGGAGGAGGTTACAGAGATAGGGAGGGTTGTAGGGGCTGGAGGAGGTTACAGAGATAGGGAGGGTTGTGGGGGCTGGAGGAGGTTACAGAGATAGGGAGGGTTGTAGGGGCTGGAGGAGGTTACAGAGATTGGGAGGGGTGTAGGGGCTGGAGGAGGTTACAGAGATAGGGAGTGGTGTAGGGGCTGGAGGAGGTTACAGAGATAGGGAGGGGTGTAGGGGCTGGAGGAGGTTACAGAGATAGGGAGGGGTGTAGGGGCTGGAGGAGGTTACAGAGATAGGGAGGGTTGTAGGGGCTGGAGGAGGCTACAGAGATAGGGAGGGTTGTAGGGGCTGGAGGAGGTTACAGAGATAGGGTGTGGCTGGGGACGTTACAAAGTTAGGGTGTGGCTGGGGACGTTACAGGGAAAGGGAGGGGTGTAGGAGGTTACAGAGATAGGGAGGGGCTGGAGACGTTACAGAGATAGGGAGGGTTGTAGGGGCTGGAGGAGGTTACAGAGATAGGGAGGGGTGTAGGGGCTGGAGGAGGTTACAGAGATAGGGAGGGTTGTAGGGACTGGAGGTGGTTACAGAGATAGGGAGGGTTGTAGGGGCTGGAGGAGGTTACAGAGATAGGGAGGAGTGTAGGGGCTGGAGGAGGTTACAGAGATAGGGAGGGGTGTAGGGGCTGGAGGAGGTTACAGAGATAGGGAGGGGTGTAGGGGCTGGAGGTGGTTACAGAGATAGGGAGGGTTGTAGGGGCTGGAGGAGGTTACAGAGATAGGGAGGGTTGTAGGGGCTGGAGGAGGTTACAGAGATAGGGAGGGTTGTAGGGGCTTGAGGAGGTTACAGAGATAGGGAGGGGTGTAGGGGCTGGAGGAGGTTACAGAGATAGGGAGGGTTGTAGGGGCTGGAGGAGGTTACAGAGATAGGGAGGGTTGTAGGGGCTTGAGGAGGTTACAGAGATAGGGAGGGGCTGGGGACGGGGGGGGATTTGAAAACAAGGCTGAGAATTTTAAAATCAAGATGTTGGTGGACTGGGAGCCGGGATCGGCCAGCGAGCACAGGAGGCATTGGGTGAACAGGACTCAGTACGAGTTAGGACACAGGGTAACATGGTTTTGGATGTGCTGTCTGTTACAGAGGGTATATGGTGAGGAGAATGTAGTTAAATTATGCCCATCAGCAGCGTTTAACGTTACAATCTGTCATGATAGTTATAAGCATTTGTTCCTGCCTTTCAAAGTAATTAATTTGTTCCTGCCAAAGTTCCTTTGATCCTCAAAATTTAAATTTTCTGATTACACTCAGTTTTATTTCTGATCTGCATTTAACAGGCATTTAACCAGATCCTGTCTGTTCCAGCGTCTCAGTGAGTGCCAAGACCACCTTCCAAACACACGAGAGGAGGAAGGATAGAGAGCTCGCCTGGTGTCTAGAACAATATTCCTCCCTCAAAAATGGAACAGAACTGCGATGCCGCTACAGTCAAATAGCTAGCAGACACCCAGGCCAGGCTCACTGGGGTAGGGTGCCAGATGGCAACCGAGGACACGTCATCGGAGCACGCTAAAATACTAGTGGGCAAAAAGACAATCATAATTTTCCTAAAATGATCAAGGCAGGCGTAGGGCATTGACACGAGACAGGTGAAAAATAAAAGGTCTCGTGTGCTTCTCTCCGTTTGAAATAAAGCTTTGTTTACGACAACTGAATAATTACGCTCGCTCCTGACCCCAAACTCACTCCAGATCACCCTGAGCGCACTCCATCCTCATTACTAAACACAACGGCAGAGCATTTAACCTGTTTAAAACGAACAGAAATCTCCCCTTCTAAAACACAGGGGTGGGGAGAGGGGAGGGGGGAAGGGAGGGGGATGTGGTGTGGTGGGGGGGGGGGCAACAGCATGGCAGACAGAGACGAGAGGCTACAACGCCTTTTAAAAGAGAGAGCCCAGTGTTGTGGAGTCCTTAATAAAACAGGGTGTGGTTGGGATCCAACAGCCACTTGCCACAAGATAACACTGAGATTTCCCGGACAGGAATAAAAGCCACCTTCAAAATAAGATTTGATTACCACTCACAAAACGTAATTATGTGATTCTTAAAAGCAAGTCCTGATCCTTGGGGAAGCTGAAATATAAAAACCGACGAGTACGAAGTATATTTTTTTTTAAAGCTAATTTGATTAATGACCCATACGTGCAATAGATAACCTGAATAGTTAACCCTAAAAACAGAGAGTGTTACCGATATACAATTTAATTCTTAAAGCAAGTGCATAGAAAGGTGGAAGGATAAATACCAGCAGTTAACACTAGGAACAGACAAAACAAAAATGTTTTAAATTCACATTCAGACCACTGCAAAATGGCCCTAATACCATTTGTTCTGTGCACACCGTCTCCACAATAGCTGTCTAATGCCACAGTGTTTACTATTCTTAAGATTTGATTAAAAATTATAAGGAGGCAGTAATCCCCTTTGCCCGAGGGAGACATGTGAATGTAGCAGTGTTGCTCAGAGAGTGCTTACTGCAGGTTATTGAAATATCAGGGCTGGGTTCTGCAGTCTCTTCCCAACGTAAATCTTAAACCCATCCCAAAAATCTCTTCCAGGATCATCTTTGATAGGGAGGGAGGGAGGGATTTTGAGTTAAGGTGCCAAGACTCAACACTGATTGTTCTGAGCCCTCCACCCCACCACCCCTGCCTCTCTCCCCCTCTCTCTCTCTCGTGATGGCTATATCGCAAAATCATTTTCAGAAATATTCACCTGAGGATTGAAGAAGGAGCAATAAACAGTACCTGGGGCAGTCAGGGGCGGCAGAGGGAGAGCAAGGCGGTGGGTTCACTGCCCAGGGCTCCCCCACCCCAGCTCAGCGCACCCCCCCACAGCCCCTTTATCTCATTTGTAATTAACCATTTCCAGGCCTGATCCTTCATTTTGCACTGAGGTTCCTGGCGCACCAACTCTTCGAATTTTTGGCAAATCTGTGCCAGACTCAGAACCAGGAGGGAGGGTGGGAAGAAATAATAATTATTTTCTTTTTAAAAAAAGCACAATTCTACATTAAGCGCAGTCAGGGTCTGTTGAGGGCAGGGGGAGGAGGAGGGCAGGGGGAGGAGGAGGGAGGGAGGGAGGGTGACTTGCATGAAGAAGAGAGGCATCAGGGACAAGCAAATCCCTATTCGCAATTAAACAGAAATTCGATTCAGTCCCAAATTTAATTTAGCCTCAACCCAGGTGATTTTTTTTTTGACCCCGCCCCACCTCCCCCTTGCATTTTAAAACATTTTCCCCTTTATTTGACAGGGTCCCTTTATTCCAAGGCTGCATGTTTATGTGCCTGAGCCCCATCACCCCAGGGCTGTGCAAGTGGACATGTTGCAGGCAGGGAGCCCAGGTGCTTACCTGTGCACAGGTGAGGGATGCTCAGGTTAACCTGATGCTGATGCTGATGATGCTGCTGCTGCTCTTCTCTTTTATCTATTCCTTTTCTTTTCCTTCCTTCTTCCTTTTCTCTCTCTCTCTGTCTCTCTCTCTCTCTCCTCCTGGCTGTAGTGCTGCAGACTCTCCTCTGCTCTCCCCCTCCCTGATCACAGTCACTGCCTCCAACCGGGGGGCGCGCATGCGCGTCAGCACGATCCCACCCTCCTACTCCCAGAGGGCGGCGTGCGCGTCCTCCGACCCCGCCCCCCTCGGGCGCGCACGCACGCACACACGCCCAACAACAACAACAGCAACAACTGAACCGATTCCAATCGGCGACGCCCGGATGAGGTTCAGATTCGCTCCGATCTGAATGTCGGACCCCGGTTTTTATTATTATTTGTTTATGGGTGGGTGGGTTGTTATTTGGAAGGTGGGGTTGACGGTTTGGCCGCGTGTCTAACGGTCCCAACGGCCGCTCCTGGGGGTGGGGCTGGACGCATGCGCAGAGACTTTCCCGCCACTTTCCTCCCCGTGTGTTGTCCTCAACTCCCCCTCCCCTCCCTCCCTTTCCCTCCCTCCTGCCTCCTCCCCTCCCTCCTGCCCTTCCCCCTCCCTCCTGCCCCTCCCCCTCCCTCCTGCCCCTACCCATCCCTCCCTCCCTGCCTCTTTCCTTCCTCCTGTTCGCTCCCCTTTCCCTCCCTCCTGCCCCCATCCTTCTCCCTCTCCTTCCCATCCCCCTCCCTCCTGTCCCCTCTCCCACTCCCCTTCCACTCCCTCCTACCCCCTCCCCATCCTCTCCCCCTCCCCCCTCCCCATCCTCTCCCCCTCCCCCTCCCCATCCTCTCCCCCTCCCCCCTCCCCATCCTCTCCCCCTCCCCTCCCCCCCTCCCTCCTGTCCCCTCTCCCACTCCCCTTCCACTCCCCCTCCCCATCCTCTCCCCCTCCCCCTCCCCATCCTCTCCCCTCCCCCTCCCCATCCCCTCCCCCCTCCCCATCCCCTCCCCCTCCCCATCCCCTCCCCCCTCCCCATCCCCTCCCCATCCTCTCCCCCTCCCCATCCTCTCCCCCTCCCCCCTCCCCATCCTC
>NW_027596658.1:0-191029 GCF_964194155.1 Cetorhinus maximus
CCTCACTCTCTTTCTCTTTCATGCTCTCAGTCCCTCACTCTCATGTCTTCGAACCCTCTCTCTCCATCTCACGCCTTCCAACCCTCTGTCTCTCTCATGACTTCAAACTGTCTCACTCTCTCTCATGACCTCAAACCCTCTCTCTCAAGCTATCAGACCCACTCCCTTACTCTCACAGCCTGAAACCCTCTCTGTCTTTCTCATGCCCTCAAATCCTCTCTCTCTCTCTCTCTCACACCCTCAAACCTTGTGCCCTCTCTCCCCCGCCCTCCAAACTTCTCTCTCTCTCAAGCCCTCAAACCTTGTCTCTCTCTCTCACACACCCGGAAATGCTCTCTCTCTCTTCCCCCATCAAATTCCTCTCTCTCTCATGCCCTCTTACACTCCCTCTCACTCCCGCCTTCAAACCCTCTTTCTCTCTCACTGTCTCTCTCACACGCCCTCAACCCTCCCTCTCTCATGCCCTTATACTCTCTCTCTCTCTCATGCCCACAAACTTTCCCTCTCTCTCTCACACCCTGAAACCAACTCGCTCTCTCTCTCTCAAGCATTGCAATTCTGTCTCTCTCTCATGCCTGCCAACCCTATGCCCCTCTCTCACTCCCACCCTCAAAGCTTCCCTCTCTCACATCCTCAAACCCTCTCTTTCCCTTTAACGCCCTCAAACCCTCTTTCACCCTCAAATCCTCTCTCTCTCTCTCTATCTCACGCCCTCACCCCTCTCTCACTGTAACACACACCAGCCCTCACCTCTCTCTCCCGAGGTTCATGACTGTAAGTGCATTCATGAGAATGCACTTACACTCTCTGTCTCCGTCCCTCTCACACAGAACCTCACCCACTCTCTCTCAGACACGTGCCCTTTCTCTCTCCATCCCTTCTCTCTCTCTCTTCTTTGCCTCCCTGTAACACGGAGCCCTTATCTGGAGAAAAGGACTTTCTCTCTCACACACCCTCCAACCCATTCCCTCTCATGCCATCAAATCCCCTCTCTCTCTCTCTCACTTCCTCGAACCCTGTGCCCCTCCCTCTCTCGCCCTCAAAACTTCCCTCTCTCTCAAACGCACAAACCCTCTCTCCCTATCTCTCTCTCTCGCCATCAAATCCTCTCCCTCTCATGCCCTCAAACCCTGTCCCTCTCTCATGCCCTCTTACCCTCCCTCTCACTCTCATACCTTCAAAACCTCTCTCTCTCTCTCTCATGCACTCAAACCCTCCCTCTCTCACGCCCTCAAACCCTTCCTCTCACTCTCATGCCCTCAAACTCTCTCTCTCTCATGCCCTCAAACCCGCTCTCTCTCATGCTCTCAACCCCTCTCTCTCCCCCTCAAGCCCTCTCTATCACACACTCAAACCCTCCCTCCCTCACGCCCTCAAACCCTCTCTGACGCCCTGAAACCCTCTCTCTCACTCTCTCCCTCTCACGCACTCAAACCCTCCCTCTCTCACAGCCTCAAACCCTTCCTCTCACTCTCATGCCCACAAAACCTATTTCTCTCTAATGCCCTCCAACACCCTCTCTCTCATGCTCTCAAGCTCTTTCTCTCTCGTCCTCAAACCCTCTCTCTCACGCCCTCAAATCCTCCCTCTCTCATGCCTTCAAACCCTCTATGATGCCCTCAAATCCTCTCTCTCACTCTCTCTCTCTCATGCACTCAAACCCTTCCTCTCACTCTCATTCCCTTAAACCCTCTCTCTCTCTCTCATGCCTCAAACCTTCTCTCTCATGCTCTCAACCCCTCTCTCTCTCTCATCCTCAAACCCTCTCTCTCACGCCCTCAAACCCTCCCTCTCTCATGCCCCCAAACCCCCTCTGATGCCCTCAAACCCTCTCTCTCACTCTCTCCCTCTCTCTCTCTCAAGCCTTCAAAGCCTCTATCTCTCTCTCTCTCTAGCCCTTAAACCACTCTCTCTCACGCCATCAAGCCTTTGCTCTCACCCTCAGGCCCTCAATCTCTCTCTCTCTCTCTCACGCACTCACACTGCCTATCTCTCTCTCTCTCTCTCTCTCCTGACTTCCATCCCTCTCTCTCTCTCTCCCTCATGCCCTCAAACCCTCTCTCTCTCTCATGCCTCAACCCCTCTCTCTCTTTCATGCTCTCAACCCCTCTCTCTCACGCCCACAAACCCTCTCTGTCTCATGCCCCCAAACCCCTCTCTGACGCCGTTAAATCCTCTCTCTCATTATCTCTCACTCTCTCTCACTCTCTCTCATTCTCGCTCACTCTCTCTCACTCTCGCTCACTCTCTCTCACTCTCTCTCTCAAGCCTTCAAAGCCTCTATCTCTCTCTCTCACCCTCAAACCACTCTCTCTCACGCCATCAAGCCTTTGCTCTCACTCTCAGGCGCTCAATCTCTCTCTCTCATGCACTCACACTGCCTATCTCTCTCTCTCTCTCTCTCTCTCTCATGCCTTCCATCCCTCTCTCTCCCTCATGCCCTCGAATCCTCTCTCTCTCTCTCTCTCTCATGCCCTCGAACCCTCTTTCTCTCTCTCATGCTCTCAAACCATCACTCTCTCTCTCTCATGCCCTCAAACATTCTCTCTCCCTCTCACATCCTCAAACCATCTCTATCATTCCCTTCAAACACTCTCTCTTTCTATCACGCCCTCCAACACTGTGCCTCTCTCTCTCAAGCCCTCAAACCCTCTCTCCCTCTGTCTCAAGCCCACAAACCTCCCTCTTGCCATTAGACCCTCTCTCTCTCACGCCCTCAATCCCTCCATCGCTCAGGCCCTCAAAACCTCCCTCTCTCTCACATCCTCAAAACGTCTCTCTCACACCCAAACAAACAGCCCTCTCTCGCTTTCAAGTCCTGAAGCCCTCCCTCCCACGCCATCAAATCCTCTCTCTCTTTCTCACACCCTCAAACCCTCTCTCTCTGGCAACCTCAAACCCTCTCTCTCTCTCTCTCTCTCTCTCCCTCAGGTCCTCCAACACCCTCCCTCTCTCTCATGCCCTGAAACTCTCACTCTCAAACCTTCAAACGCTCTATCTCTCTCTCTCTCTCGCCCTCAAACCCCTTCTCTCTCTCTCACCACCTCAAAACCTCTCTCTCTATCACACCCACAAAAGCTCTCTCTCTCACACACACACCCTCCATCCCTCTACTCTCTATCTCTCATTCCCTAAAGCCCTCTCTCTATCTCTCACGACCTCAATTCCTCTCTCTCTCATTCCCTCGAACCATGTGCCCCTCTCTCTCCCGCACTCAAACCCTCCCTCTCTCTCTCTCACGCCCTGAAATGCTCTCTCTCACCATCAAATCCTCTCTCTCTCACGCCCTGAAACTCTGTCGCTCTCTCATGCCTTCTTACCCTCCCTCTCACTCTCACACCCTCAAACCCTCTTTCTCTCTTTGTCTCTCACACACCCTCAAACCCTCCCTCTCACGCTCACGCCCTCAAACACACTCTCTCTCGTCCTCAAACACTCTCTCTCTCTCACACCCTCAAACCATCTCTCTCTCTCTAACACCCTCAAACCCTCTCTCTTTCACATGCCCTCAAACCCTCTCACGCCCTCAAACCCTCTCTGACGCCCTGAAACCCTCTCTCTCACTCTCTCCCTCTCACGCACTCAAACCCTCCCTCTCTCACAGCCTCAAACCCTTCCTCTCACTCTCATGCCCTCAAATCTTATCTCTCTCTAATGCTCTCCAACACCCTCTCTCTCATGTTCTCAAGCCCTCTCTCTCTCGTCCTCAAACCCTCTCTCTCACGCCTTCAAATCCTCCCTCTCTCATGTCTTCAAACCCTCTATGATGCCCTCAAATCCTCTCTCTCACTCTCTCTCTCTCATGCACTCAAACCCTTCCTCTCACTCTGTTTCCCTCAAACCCTCTCTCTCTCATGCCTCAAACCTTCTCTCTCATGATCTCAACCCCTCTCTCTCTCATCCTCAAACCCTCTCTCTCACGCCCTCAAACCCTCCCTCTCTCATGCCCCCTCTGACGCCCTCAAACCCTCTCTCTCACTCTCTCCCTCTCTCTCAAGCCTTCAAAGCCTCTATCTCTCTCTCTCACCCTTAAACCACTCTCTCTCACGCCATCAAGCCTTTGCTCTCACCCTCAGGCCCTCAATCTCTCTCTCTCTCTCTCTCACGCACTCACACTGCCTATCTCTCTCTCTCTCTCTTTCTCCTGACTTCCATCCCTCTCTCTCTCTCTCTCCCTCATGCCCTCAAACCCTCTCTCTCTCTCATGCCTCAACCCCTCTCTCTCTTTCATGCTCTCAACCCCTCTCTCTCACGCCCACAAACCCTCCCTGTCTCATGCCCCCAAACCCCTCTCTGACGCCGTTAAATCCTCTCTCTCACTCTCTCTCACTCTCTCTCTCAAGCCTTCAAAGCCTCTATCTCTCTCTCTCGCCCTCAAACCACTCTCTCGCACGCCATCAAGCCTTTGCTCTCACTCTCAGACGCTCAATCTCTCTCTCTCATGCACTCACACTGCCTATCTCTCTCTCTCTCTCTCTCATGCCTTCCATCCCTCTCTCTCCCTCATGCCCTCGAACCCTCTCTCTCTCTCTCTCTCTCTCTCATGCCCTCAAACATTCTCTCTCCCTCTCACATCCTCAAACTATCTCTATCATTCCCTTCAAACCCTCTCTCTTTCTATCATGCCCTCCAACACTGTGCCTCTCTCTCTCTCAAGCCCTCAAACCCTCTCTCCCTCTGTCTCAAGCCCACAAACCTCCCTCTTGCCATTAGACCCTCTCTCTCTTACGCCCTCAATCCCTCCATCGCTCAGGCCCTCAAAACCTCCCTCTCTCTCACATCCTCAAAACGTCTCTCTCACACCCAAACAAACAGCCCTCTCTCGCTTTCAAGTCCTGAAGCCCTTCCTCCCACGCCATCAAATCCTCTCTCTCTTTCTCACACCCTCAAAACCTCTCTCTCTGGCACCCTCAAACCCTCTCTCTCTCTCTCTCAGGTCCTCCAACACCCTCCCTCTCTCTCATGCCCTGAAACTCTCACTCTCAAACCTTCAAACGCTCTATCTCTCTCTCTCTCTCTCGCCCTCAAACCATTTCTCTCTCTCACCACCTCAATTCCTCTCTCTCTCTCACACCCACAAAAGCTCTCTCTCTCTCACACACACCCTCCAAACCTCTACCCTCTATCTCTCATTCCCTAAAGCCCTCTCTGTCTCTCACGACCTCAATTCCTCTCTCTCTCTCATTCCCTCAAACCATGTGCCCCTCTCTCTCCCGCACTCAAAACTTCCCTCTCTCTCTCAAGTTCTCAAACCCTCCCTCTCTCTCTCTCACGCCCTGAAATGCTCTCTCTCTCACCATCAAATCCTCACTCTCTCACGCCCTGAAACTCTGTGCCTCTCTCATGCCTTCTTACTCTCCATCTCACTCTCACACCCTCAAACCCTCTTTCTCTCTTTGTCTCTCTCACACCCTCAAACCCTCCCTCTCACGCTCACGCCCTCAAACACTCTCTCTCTCGTCCTCAAACACTCTCTCTCTCTCACACACCCTCAAACCATCTCTCTCTCTCTAACACCCTCAAACCCTCTCTCTTTCACACCTTCAAACCCTCTCTCTCTCTATCATGCCCTCAAAACCTCTCTCTTTCTCTCACGCCCTCAAACCATCTCCTTCTCTCTTACGGCCTTAAAACCTCACTCTCTCTCTCTCTCCTGCCCTCAGTCCCTCTCTCTCACATCTTCAAACCCTCACTCTTTCTTTCTCACGCCTTCCGACCTATTGTCTCATTCTCATGACTTCAAACTGTCTCTCTCTCTCTCACAAGCTCTCGAACACTCTCTCTCTCACCCCCTCGAACTCTGTCCCTCTCTTTCAAGCCTTCAAACTCTCTCTCTGCCCCTCACCCTGAAAACCTCACTCTCTCACACACTCAAACCCTCTCTCTTTCTATCTCATGCCCTCAATTCCTCTTTCTTTCTCTCATGCCCTTAAACGCTCTCTCACTGTCATGCCCTCAAACCCTCTCTCTCACTCTCACGCCCAAACCCCACTCTCTCACTTTCACGTCCTGAAGCCCTCACTCACACGTCCTTAAATTCTCTTTCTTTCTCACGCCCTGAAATGCTCTCTCTTTCACCATCAAATCCTCGTTCTCTGATGTCCTCAAATCCTCTCTCTCTCTCTCTCTATTTCTCTCTGACGCCCTCAAACCATCACTCTCTCTCACTTTCTCTCAGGTCCTCTAACCCCCTCCCTCACTCCCTCAAATGCTCTATCTCTCTGTCTGTCTCACGCTCTCAAACCCTCTCTCTCTCTCTCCCGCCCTCAAACCCTGTCTCTCTCTCCCACCCTCAAACCCTCTCTCTCTCTCACACCCTCAAACCCTCTCTCTCTCTCTCTCTCTCACGCCCTGAAGCCCTCTCTCCCACGCCATCAAATCCTCGCTTTCTCACACCCTCAAACCCTCTCCCTCTGATGCACTCAAACCGTCACTCTCTGTCTCTCTCTCATGTCCTCCAACCTCTCCCTCTCTCTTACGCCCTGAAACTCTCTCTCTCAAGCCTTCAAACCCTCTATCTCTCCCTCTCTCGCCCGCAAACCCCCTCTCTCTCTCACCCCCTCAAACCCTCTCTCTCTCATGCCCACAAAACCTCTCCCTCCCTCTCACGCCCACCAACCCCCTGTGTCTCTCTCTCTCTCACACACCCTCAAAACATCTCTTTCAATCTCTCTTTCTCATGGTCTCAATCCCTCTCTCTCTCATGCCCTCAGATGATATCTCTCTATCTCTCACGCCCACGAACTTTCTCTCTCACACACCCTCCAACCCACTCCCTCTCATGCCATCAAATCCTCTCTCTCTCTCTCTCACTTCCTCGAACCCTGTGCCCCTCCCTCTCCCGCCCTCAAAACTTCCCTCTCTCTCTCAAACCCACAAACCCTCTCTCTATATATATCTCTCTCTCTCTCTCGCCATAAAATCCTCTCCCACTCATGCCCTCAAACCCTGTCCCTCTCTCATGCCCTCTTACCCTCCCTCTCACTCTCATGTCTTCAAACCCTCTCTCTCTCTCTCTCTCTCATGCACTCAAACCCTTCCCCTCTGACGCCCTCAAACCCTCTCTCTCTCACTCTCTCCCTCTCTCTCAAGCCTTCAAAGCCTCTATCTCTCTCTCTCGCCCCTAGACCACTCTCTCTCACACCATCAAGCCTTTGCTCTCACCCTCAGGCCCTCAATCTCTCTCTCTCTCACTCACGCACTCACACTGCCTATCTCTCTCTCTCTCTCTCTCTCTCCTGCTTCCATCCCTCTCTCTCTCTCTCCCTCATGCCCTCAAACCCTCTCCCTCTCTCATGCCTCAGCCCCTCTCTCTCTCATGCTCTCAACCCCTCTCTCTCACGCCCACAAACCCTCCCTGTCTCATGCCCCCAAACCCCTCTCTGACGCTGTTAAACCCGCTCTCTCACTCTCACTCTCTCTCCCACTCTCTCACTCTCTCTCTCAATCTCCCTCTCACTCTCCCTCACTCTCTCTCACTCTCTCTCACTCTCTGTCTCAAGCCTTCAAAGCCTCTATCTCTCTCTCTCGCCCTCAAACCACTCTCTCTCACGCCATCAAGCCTTTGCTCTCACTCTCAGGTGCTCAATCTTTCTCTCTCATGCGCTCACACTGCCTATCTCTCTCTCTCTCTCTCTCTCTCATGCCTTCCATCCCTCTCTCTCCCTCATGCCCTCGAACCCTCTCTCTCTCATGCCCTCGAACCCTCTTTCTCTCTCTCACGCTCTCAAACCATCTCTCTCTCTCATGCCCTCAAACATTCTCTCTCCCTCTCACATCCTCAAACCATCTCTATCATGCCCTTCTAACCTTCTCTCTTTCTATCACGCCCTCCAACACTGTGCCTCTCTCTCTCAAGCCCTCAAACCCTCTCTCCCTCTGTCTCAAACCCACAAACCTCCCTCTTGCCATTAGACCCTCTCTCTCTCTCACGCCCTCAACCCCTCCATTGCTCAGGCCCTCAAAACCTGCCACTCTCTCACATCCTCAAAACGTCTCCCTCACACCCACAAACCCTCTCTCTCTCTCTCGCTCAGGTCCTCCAACACCCTCCCTCTCTCTCACGCCCTGAAACTCTCACTCTCAAACCTTCAAACCCTCTATCTCTCTCTCTCTCTCTCTCTTTCGCTCTCAAACCCCTTCTCTCTCTCACCACCTCAAACCCTCTCTCTCTCTCTCTCACACCCACAAAAGCTCTCTCTCTTACACACACCCTCCAACCCTCTACCCTCTATCTCTCATTTCCTAAAGCCCTCTCTCTGTCTCTCACGACCTCAATTCCTCTCTCTCTCTCACTCCCTCAAACCATGTGCCCCTCTCTCTCCCGCACTCAAAACTTCCCTCTCTCTCTCAAGTTCTCAAACCCTCCCTCTCTCTCTCTCACGCCCTGAAATGCTCTTTCTCTCTCACCATCAAATCCTCTCTCTCTCACGCCCTGAAACTCTGTCGTTCTCTCATGCCTTCTTACTCCCCCTCTCACTCTCACACCCTCAAACTCTCTTTCTCTCTTTGTCTCTCTCACGCCCTCAAACCCTCCCTCTCACTCTCATGCCCTCAAACACTCTCTCTCTTGTCCTCAAACACTCTCTCTTTCTCACACCCTCAAACCATCTCTCTCTCTCTAACACCCTCAAACCCTCTCTCTTTCACATGCCCTCAAACCCTCTCACTCTCTCTCATGCCCTCCAACCCTCCTTCTCTCTCTTTCACACCTTCAAACCCTCTGTCTCTCTATCATGCCCTCAAAACCTCTCTCTTTCTCTCACGCCCTCAAACCGTCTCCTTCTCTCTTACGGCCTTAAAACCTCACTCTCTCTCTCTCTCCTGCCCTCAGTCCCTCTCTCTCACATCTTCGAAACCTCACTCTTTCTCTCTCATGCCTTCTGACCCATTGTCTCACTCTCATGGCTTCAAACTGTCTCTTTCTCTCACAAGCTCTCGAACACACTCTCTCACCCCCTCGAACTCTGTCCCTCTCTTTCAAGCCTTCAAACTCTCTCTCTGCCCCTCACCCTGAAAACCTCACTCTCTCACACACTCAAACCCTCTCTCTTTCTATCTCATGCCCTCAATTCATCTTTCTTTCTCTCATGCCCTTAAACCCTCTCTCACTGTCATGCCCTCAAACCCTCTCTCTCACTCTCACGCCCAAACCCCACTCTCTCACTTTCACGTCCTGAAGCCCTCACTCACACATCCTTAAATTCTCTTTCTTTCTCATGCCCTGAAATGCTCTCTCTTTCACCATCAAATCCTCATTCTCTGATGTCCTCAAATCCTCTCTCTCTCTCTCTCTCTCTATTTCTCTCTGACGCCTTCAAACCGTCACTCTCTCTCACTTTCTCGCAGGTCCTCCAACCCTCTCCCTCACTCTCAGGCCCGAAACCACTCTCTCTCAAGCCTTCAAACCCTTTATCTCTCTCTCTCTCGCCCTCAAACCCCCTCTCTCTCTCAACCCCTCAAAAGGTCTCTCTCTCATACCCTCAAAACCTGTCTGTCTGTCTGTCTGTCTCTCTCTCTCTGACGCCCTTCAATCCTCTCTCTCTCTCTGACGCCCTCAAACCCTCACTCTCTCTCTCACGCCATCCAACCCTCTCCTTCTCCCTCACACCCAGAAACTCTCTCTCTCTATCATGCCATCAAACCCTCCCTCCCTCATGCTCTCAAACCCTCTCTCTCTCTCTCACCCACAAACCCTCCCTCTCTCACGCCCCACAAACCCTTTCTCTGTCTATCACACCTTCCAACCCTGTGTCTCTTTCTCTCAATCCCTCAAACCCTCCCTCCCTCTCTCTCAAGCCCTCAAACCCTCCCTCTCTCTCTCTCTCTCACCATTAAACCCTCTCTCTCTAACGCCCTCAAATCCTCTCTCTGGCACCCTCAAACCCTCACTCTCTCTCACGCCATCCAACTCTCTCCCTCTCTCTCCCCCCCTGCAACTGTCTCTCTCTCTCTCTCAAGCCTTCAAACTCTCTATCTCTCTCTCACACGCCTACAAACCCTCACTCTCGCATATGACCTCAAACCCTTTCTCTCTGTCTCACACCCTCCAACCCTCCGTCTTTCTCTTTCACACCTTCAAACCCTCTCTCTCTCTCTCTCTCACGCCTTCATACTGTCTCCATCTCTCTTACAGCATTTAACCCTCGCTCTCGCTCATGACCTCAAACCATCTATCTCTCCCCCTCTCAGAGCAGGAGTTGCAGAGTTTGAAGGATACGGTGAAATTGACATTGTGGTGAATGCGGAGAACCTGCAAATGTGCTCAATCTAACAAATTGCTGTAAATAGATAATTAGATGGAAGCAGAGAACTAGATTTGCTGAAAAACAGAGAAATTGAGTAATTGAAGGTTCGGGCCAATGAGCAGTAGCTGCAAATGTGGATGTCTTTAGAAATGGAGAGATTAATGCACTTCGACACAAGATATTAGTAGAGATAGATAAACTGATGGAAATGGAGAAATTTGTACATTGAGAGAAGGACTAGCAGCTACGAGCAATGAAATTCATAAAAATGGGAGATTATACAAATATGGGGAATGAGAAATATGAGAAATCTGCAGATGGAAAAACTGCAAGGTGATGATCTGTTATTTCACTTTACCATTTTGCTGGAACAGAGAGCAAGCTGTGCAGCATTAGAAGGGTATGGTGAAATTGAAGTTGCGGTGAATGCGCAGAAACCGCAAATGTGCTCAATCTAACAAGCTGCTGTAAATTGAGAATTGGGTGGATGCAGAGAACTACATTTGGTGAGAATGAGAAAAGTACAGAAATTGTAGGTTCAGGAAAATGAGTAGCGGCTGGAAATGTGGATGTTGTTCGAAATAAAGAGATTTATGCAGTAGGACACTAGAAATTAGTAGAGATATAGAAACGGATGGAAATGGAGAAACCTGTACTTTCAGAGAAGGAGGAGAAGCTACAAGCAATAAATGTCATGTAAATGGGAGATTTTATAAATATGAGGAATGAGAAATATGAGAAATCTGCAGATAGAGAATATGCAAGAATTTGATCAATTGTTTGAAACTGGCATTTTCTGGCACAGAGAACCAGCTTTGCAGAACTTGAAGGATATGGAGAAATTGAAGTTGCGTTGAATGCGGGGAAGCTGGGAATGTGCTGAATGACTTGCTGCTGAAAAATTGGTAATTTGACAGATACAAAGAACTGCTGATGTCTGCTGATAAATAGACAACATGATGAATTTAAGTTTCAGATCAATGAGGAGTCATTGAAAATGTGGATATTGTTAGATGTAGAGAGATTTATGCAGTTGGAAAAAAGAATTTAGTAGAGATAGTGAAACTGATAGAAATGGAGAAATTTGGACATTCAGGGAAATAGCAGAAGCTACAAGCAGTGGATTTAATTGAAATGTGGTTTCTTACAATGATGGGGAACAGGAAATATCTGCAGATAGAGAAAATGCAAGGAGTTGTCATTTTGCTGGAACTGAGAGCAGAATTTGCAGAATTTGAAGGAAATGGTGAAATTGAAGCTGCGCTGAATGTGGTAGAACATGCAAATGTGCTCCATCTAATACATTGCTGTAAAAAGAGAATTAGATGGAAGCAGAGAACTACATTTGCTGAAAAAGAGAGAAATTGAGGAATTGAAGTTTCAGACTAATGAGGAGTAGCTGGAAATGTGGATGACATTAGCAATATAGAGATTAATGCAATCGGACATGAGAAATTTGTAGAGATAGAGAAATTGATGATAATGGAAAAGTTTTTACATTCAGAGAAATAGCAGAAGCTAGAAACAGCATGTTAAAGAACAAGTGGCATGCTACAAATATGGGGAACAAAAAAAAATCTGCAGATAGAGAATATGCAAGGCATTGATCAATTATTTGAAGTTGACATTTTGATGGAACAGACGGCAGGATTTGCAGACTTTCAAGGATATGGTGAAATTGAAGCTGCGGTGAATGCGGAGAACCTGCAAATGTGCTCAATCTAACAAATTGCTGCAAATAGAGAATTAGTTGGAAGCAGAGAACTACATTTGCTAAAAAATAGAGAAATTGAGGAATTGAAGGTTCGGGCCAATGAGGAGTAGGTGGAAATGTGGATGTCGTTAGAAATAGAAAGATTAATGCACTTGGATACAAGAAATTAGTAGAGTTAGAAAAGCTGATGGAATTGGAGAAAATCGTACATTGAGAGGAGTAGCAGCTACAAACAACGAAATTCATTAAAATGAGAGATTATACAAATATGGGGAATGAGAAATATGAGAAATCTGGAGATAGAGAAACTGCAAGGAGCAGATCTGTTATTTGACATTCGCATTTTGCTGGAACAGAGAGCCAGCCGTGCAAGATTAGAAGGATATGGTAAAATTGAAGTTGTGGGGAATGTGGAGAACCTGCAAATGTGCTCAATCTAACAGGTTGCTGTAAGTTGAGAATTGGGTAGACACAGAGAACTAGATTTGGTGAGAATGAGAAAAGTACAGAAATTGTATGTTCAGCAAAATGAGGAGTAGCTGGAAATGTGGATGTTGTTCGAAATAAAGAGATTCATGCAGTAGGACATCAGAAATTAGTAGAGATATAGAACCGGAAGGAAATGGAGAAATTTTTACTTTCAGAGAAGGAGCAGAAGCTACAACCAATAAACTTCAGGAAATGGGAGATTTTACAAATATTAGGAATGAGAAATATGAGAAATCTGCAGATAGAGAATATGCAAGAAGTTGATCAATTCTTAGAAACTGGCATTTCCTGGCACAGAGAACCAGCTTTGCAGAACTTGAAGGATCTGGAGAAATTAGAGTTACGATGAATGCGGGGAAGCTGGGAATGTGCTGAATGACATGCTGCTGAAAAATTGGTAATTTGACTGATACAGAGAATTAGGTATGCTGATAAATAGAGAACATGATGAATTTAAGTTTCAGATCAATGAGGAATCGTTGAAAATGTGGACAATGTTAGATATAGAGAGATTTATGCAGTTGGACATAAGAATTTAGTAGAGATAGTGAAAGTGATGGAAATTGAGTAATTTTGACATTCAGGGAAATAGCAAAAGCTACAAGCAGTGGATTTAATGGAAATGTGGTTTGTTACAATGATGGGGAACAGGAAATATCTGCAGATAGAGAAAATGCAAGGAGATTTTGCTGGAACAAAGAGCAGGATTTGCAGCATTTGAAGGATCTGGTGAAATTGAAGATGCGGTGAATGCAGTAGAACATGCAAATGTGCTCCATCTAACAAATTGCTGTAAAAAGAGGATTAGGTGGAAGCAGAGAACTACATTTGCTGAAAAAGAGAGAAATTGAGGAATTGAAGTTTCATACTAATGAGGGGCAGATAGAGAAAAGTCGATCAATTATTTGACATTCACATTTTGATGGAACAGAGCGCAGGATTTGCAGACTTTCAAGGATATGGTGAAATTGTAGCTGCGGCGAATGCGGAGAACCTACAAATGTGCTCAATCTAACAAATTGCTGTAAATAGAGAATTAGTTGGAAGCAGAGAAATACATTTGCCAAAAAAGAGAGAAATTGAAGTATTGAAGGTTCGGACCAATGAGGTGTTGCTGGAAACGTGGATGTCGTTAGAAATAGACAGATTAATGCACTTGGACACAAGAAATTAGTAGAGTTAGAGAAACTGCTGGAAATGGAGAAATTGGTACATTGAGAGAAGGAGTTGCAGCTACAAGCAACGCAATTCATTAAAATGGGAGATTATACAAATATGGGGAATGAAAAATATGAGAAATCTGCAAATAAAGAAACTGCAAGAAGCTGAGCTGTTATTTGACGTTCGCATTTTGCTGGAACAGAGAGCCAGCCGTGCAAGATTAGAACGCTATGGTAATATTGAAGAAGCGGGAAATGCGGAGAACCTGCAAATGTGCGCAATCTAACAGGTTGCTGTAAATTGAGAATTGGGTGGATGCAGAGAACTAGATTTGGTGAGAATGAGAAAAGTACGGAAATTGTAGGTTCAGGAAAATGAGGAGTAGCTGGAAAGGTGGATGTTGTTCGAAATAAAGAGATTCATGCAGTAAGACATTAGAAATTGGTAGAGATATAGAAACGGATAGAAATGGAGAAATTTTTACTTCCAGAGAACGAACCGAAGCTACAAGCAATAAACTTCATGGAAATGGGAGATTTTACAAATATGAGGAATGAGAAATATGAGAAATCTGCAGATAGAGAATATGCAAGAAGTTGATCAATTGTTTGAAACTGCCATTTGCTGGCACAAAGAATCAGTTTGCAGAACTTGAAGGATATGGAGAAATTGCAGTTGCCTTGAATGCGGGGAAGCTGGGAATGGGCTGAATGACATGCTGCTAAAAAATTGGTAATTTGACACATACAGAGAACTACGAATGCTGATAAATAGAAAACATGATGAATTTAAGTTTCAGATCAATGAGGAGTTGTTGAAAATGTGGATAATGTTGGATATAGAGAGATTTATGCAGTTGGGCATAACAATTTAGTAGAGATAGTGAAAGTGATGGAAATGGAGTAATTTTGACATTCAGGGAAATAGCAGAAGCTACAAGCAGTGGATTTAATGGAAATGTGGTTTGTTACAATGATGGGGAACGGGAAATATCTGCAGATAGAGAAAATGCAAGGAGTTGTCCTTTTGCTGGAACACAGAGCAGGATTTGCAGAATTTGAAGGATCTGGTGAAATTGAAGCTGCGGTGAATGCGGTAGAACATGCAAATGTGCTCAATCTAACAAATTGCTGTAAATAGCGAATTAGATGGAAGCAGAGGACTACATTTGTTGAAAAAGAGAGAACTTGAGGAATTGAAGTTTCAGACTAATGAGGAGTTGCTGGAAATGTGCATGTCATTAGCAATAGAGAAATTAATGCAGTTGGACAGAAGAAATTAGTAGAGATAGAGAGACCGATAATGCAAATTTTTTTACATTCAGAGAAATAGCAGAAGCTAGAAACAGCAGAGTAAAAGGACATGTGACATGCTACAAATATGGGGAACAAAATATGTCTGCAGATAGAGAAAATGCAAGGGGTTGATCAATTATTTGAAGTTGGCATTTTGATGGAACAGACGGCAGGATTTGCAGACTTTCAAGGATATGGTGAAATTGAAGCTGCGGCGAATGCGGAGAACCTGCAAATGTGCTCAAACTAACAAATTGCTGTAAATAGAGAATTAGTTGGAAGCAGAGAAATACATTTGCTAAAAAAGAGAGAAATTGAGGAATTGAAGGTTCGGACCAATGAGGTGTTGCTGGAAATGTGCATGTCGTTAGAAATAGACAGAGTAATGCACTTGGACACAAGAAATTAGTAGAGTTAGAGAAACTGCTGGAAATGGAGAAATTGGTACATTGAGAGAAGGAGTAGCAGCTACAAGCAACGCAATTCATTAAAATGGGAGATTATACAAATATGGGGAATGAAAAATATGAGAAATCTGCAGATAAAGAAACTGCAAGGAGCTGAGCTGTTATTTGACGTTCGCATTTTGATGGAACAGTGAGCCAGCCGTGAAAGATTAGAACGCTATGGTAATATTGAAGTTGCGGGAAATGCGGAGAACCTGCAAATGTGCTCAATCTAATAGGTTGCTGTAAGTTGAGAATTGGGTGGATGCAGAGAACTAGATTTGGTGAGAATGAGAAAAGTACGGAAATTGTAGGTTCAGGAAAATGAGTAGCAGCTGGAAATGTGGATTTTGTTCGAAATAAAGAGATTTATGCAGTAGGACACTAGAAATTAGTAGAGATATAGAACCGGATGGAAATGGAGAAACCTGTACTTTCAGAGAAGGAGCAGAAGCTACAAGCAATAAACGTCATGTAAATGGGAGATTTTACAAATATGAGGAATAAGAAATATAAGAAATCTGCAGATAGAAAATATGCAAGAAGTTCATCAATTGTTTGAAACTGGCATTTTCTGGTACAGAGAACCAGCTTTGCAGAGCTTGAAGGATATGGAGAAATTGCAGTTGCCTTGAATTCGGGGAAGCTGGGAATGTGCTGAATGACATGCTGCTGAAAAATTGGTAATTTGACAAATACAGAGAACTACAAATGCTGATAAATAGAAAACATGATGAATTTAAGTTTCAGATCAATGAAGAGTCGTTGAAAATGTGGATAATGTTACATATAGTGAGATTTATGCAGTTGGGCATAAGAATTTAGTAGAGATTGTGAAACTGATGGAATTGGAGTACTTTTGACATTCAGGGAAATAGGAGAAGCTACAAGCAGTGGATTTAAGGGAAAGGTGATTTGTTACAATGATGGGGAACAGGAAATATCTGCAGATAGAGAAAACGCAAGGAGTTGTCATTTTGCTGGAACAAAGAGCAGGATTTGCAGAATTTGAAGGATCTGGTGAAATTGAATCTGCGGTGAATGCCGTTGAACATGGAGATGTGCAACATCTAATAAATTGCTGTAAAAAGAAAATTAGATGAAAGCAGACAATTACATTTGCTGAAAAAGAGAGAAATTGAGGAATTGAAGTTTCATACTAGTGAGGGGTAGCTGGAAATGTGGATGTTGTTCGAAATAAAGAGATTCGTGCAGTAAGACATTAGAAATTGGTAGAAGGAAATGGAGAAATTTTTACTTTCAGAGAACGAGCCGAAGCTACAAGCAGCAAACTTCATGGAAATGGGAGATTTTACAAATATGAGGAATGAGAAATCTGCAGATACAGAATATGCAAGAAGATGATCATTTGTTTGAAACTGGCATTTTCTGGCACAGAGAACCAGCTCTGCAGAACTTGAAGGATATCGAGAAATTGCAGTTGCGTTCAATTCGCAGAAGCTGGGAATGTGCTCAATGACATGCTGCTGAAAAATTGGTAATTTGACAGATACAGAGAACTAGGTATGCTGATAAATAGCAAACATGATGAATTTCAGTTTCAGATCAATGAGGTGTCGTTGAAAATGTGGATATTGTTAGACATAGAGAGATTTATGCAGTTGGACATAAGAATTTAGTTGAGATAGTGAAACTGATGGAAATGGAGTAATTTTGACTTTCAGGCTAATAGCAGACGCTACAAGCAGTGGATTTAATTGAAATGTGGTTTGTTACAATGATGGGGAACAGGAAATAGCTGCAGATAGAGAAAATGCAAGGAGTTGTCATTTTGCTGGATCAGAGAGCAAGATTTGCAGAATTTGAAGGATATGGTGAAATTGAAGCTGCGGTGAATGCGGTAGAACATGCAAATGTGCTCAATCTAACAAATTGCTGTAAATAGCGAATTAGATGGAAGCAGAGAACTACATGTGTTGAAAAAGAGAGAACTTGAGGAATTGAAGTTTCAGACTAATGAGGAGTTGCTAGAAATGTGCATGTCATTAGCAATAGAGAGATTAATGCAGTTGGACAGAAGAAATTAGTAGAGATAGAGAGACTGATGATAATGGAAATTTTTTTACATTCAGAGAAATAGCAGAAGCTAGAAACAACAGCGTAAAAGGACATGTGGCATGCTACAAATATGGGGAACAAAAAATGTCTGCAGATAGAGAAAATGCAAGGGGTTGATCAATTATTTGAAATGGCATTTTGATGGAACAGAGCGCAGGATTTGCAGACTCTCAAGGATATGGTGAAATTGAAGCTGCGGCGAATGCGGAGAACCTGCGAACGTGCTCAAGCTAACAAATTGCTGTAAATAGAGAATTAGTTGGAAGCAGAGAAATACATTTGCCAAAAAAGAGAGAAATTGAAGTATTGAAGGTTCGGACCAATCAGGTGTTGCTGGAAATGTGGATGTCGTTAGAAATAGACAGATTAATGCACTTGGACACAAGAAATTAGTAGAGTTAGAGAAACTGCTGGAAATGGAGAAATTGGTACATTGAGAGAAGGAGTTGCAGCTTCAAGCAACGCAATTCATTAAAATGGGAGATTATACAAATATGGGGAATGAAAAATATGAGAAATCTGCAAATAAAGAAACTGCAAGAAGTTGAGCTGTTATTTGACGTTCGCATTTTGCTGGAACAGAGAGCCAGCCGTGCAAGATTAGAACGCTATGGTAATATTGAAGTTGCGGGAAATGCGGAGAACCTGCAAATGTGCTCAATCTAATAGGTTGCTGTAAGTTGAGAATTGGGTGGATGCAGAGAACTAGATTTGCTGAGAATGAGAAAAGTATGGAAATTGTAGGTTCAGGAAAATGAGTAGTGGAAGAAATGGAGTAATTTTGAATTTCAGGCTGAGAGCAGAAGCTACAAGCAGTGGATTTAATTGAAATGTGGTTTGTTACAATGATGGGGAACAGGAAATATCAGCAGATAGAGAAAATGCATGGAGCTGTCATTTTGCTGGATCAGAGAGCAAGATTTGCAGAATTTGAAGGATCTGGTGAAATTGAAGCTGCGGTGAATGCGGTAGAACATGCAAATGTGCTCAATCTAACAAATTGCTGTAAATAGCGAATTAGATAGAAGCAGAGAACTACATTTGTTGAAAAAGAGAGAACTTGAGGAATTGAAGTTTCAGACTAATGAGGAGTTGCTGGAAATGTGGATGTCATTAGCAATAGAGAGATTAATGCAGTTGGACAGAAGAAATTAGTAGAGATAGAGAGACTGATGATAATGAATTTTTTTTTACATTCAGAGAAATAGCCGAAGCTAGAAACAGCAGAGTTACAGGACATGTGGCGTGCTACAAATATGGGGAACAAAAAAATGTCTGCAGATAGAGAAAATGCAAGGAGTCGATCAATTAATTGAAGTTCGCATTTTGATGGGGCAGAGGGCAGGATTTGCAGACTTTCAAGGATATGGTGAAATTGAAGCTGCGGCGAATGCAGAGAACCTGCAAAAGTGCTCAATCTAACAAATTTGCTGTAAATAGAGAATTAGTTGGAAGCAGAGAAATACATTTGCTAAAAAAGAGAGAAATTGAGGAATTGAAAGTTCGGACAAATGAGGTGTTGCTGGAAATGTGGTTGTCATTAGAAATAGACAGATTAATGCACTTAGACACAAGAAATTAGTAGAGTTAGAGAAACTGATGGAAATGGAGAAATTGGTACAATGAGAGAAGGAGTGGCAGCTACAAGCAACGCAATTCATTAAAATGGGAGGTTATACAAATATCGGGAATGAGAAATATGAGAAATCTCTAGATAGAGAAACTGCAAGGAGCTGATCTGTTATTTGACCTTCGCATTTTGCTGGAACAGAGAGCCAGCCATGCAAGATTAGAACGCTATGGTAATATTGAGGTTGCGGGAAATGCGGAGAACCTGCAGAAGTGCTCAATCTAACAAATTTGCTGTAAATAGAGAATTAGTTGGAAACAGAGAAATACATTTGCTAAAAAAGAGAGAAATTGAGGAATTGAAAGTTCGGACAAATGAGGTGTTGCTGGAAATGTGGTTGTCATTAGAAATAGACAGATTAATGCACTTGGACACAAGAAATTAGTAGAGTTAGAGAAACTGATGGAAATGGAGAAATTGGTACAATGAGAGAAGGAGTGGCAGCTACAAGCAACGCAATTCATTAAAATGGGAGGTTATACAAATATCGGGAATGAGAAATATGAGAAATCTCTAGATAGAGAAACTGCAAGGAGCTGATCTGTTATTTGACCTTCGCATTTTGCTGGAACAGAGAGCCAGCCATGCAAGATTAGAACGCTATGGTAATATTGAGGTTGCGGGAAATGCGGAGAACCTGCAAATGTGCTCAATCTAACAGGTTGCTGTAAGTTGAGAATTTGGTGGATGCAGAGAACTAGATTTGGTGAGAAGGAGAAAAGTACAGAAATTGTAGGTTCAGGAAAATGAGGAGTAGCTGGAAATGTGAATGTTGTTCGAAATAAAGAGATTCATGCAGTAAGACATTAGACATTAATAGAGATATAGAACCGGAAGGAAATGGAGAAATTTGTACTTTCAGAGAAGGAGCAGAAGCTACAAGCAATAAACTTCATGGAAATGGGAGATTTTACAAATATGAGGAATGAGAAATATGAGAAATCTGCAGTTAGAGAATATGCAAGAAGTTGATCAATTGTTTGAAACTGCCATTTCCTGGCACAGAGAACCAGTTTGCAGAACTTGAAGGATATGCAGAATATGCAGTTGCCTTGAATGCGGGGAAGCTGGGAATGTGCTGAATGACATGCTGCTGAAAAATTACTAATTTGACAGATACAGAGAACTACGAATGCTGATAAATAGAAAACATGATGAATTTAAGTTTCAGATCAATGAGGAGTCGTTGAAGATGTGGATAATGTTAGATACATAGAGCTTTATGCAGTTGGGCATAAGAATTTAGTACAGATAGTGAAACTGATGGAAATGGAGTAATTTTGACATTCAGGGAAATAGCAGAACCTACAAGCAGTGGAGTTAATGCAAATGTGGTTTGTTACAATGATGGGGAACGGGAAATATCTGCAGATAGAGAAAATGCAAGGAGTTGTCATTTTGCTGGTACAGAGAGCAGGATATGCAGAATTTGAACGATATGGTGAAATTGAAACTGCGGTGAATGCGGTAAAACATGGAAATGAGCTCAATCTAACAATTTGCTATAAAAGGAGATTAAAGTGGATGCAGAGAACTACATTTGCTAAAAAAGAGAGAAATTGAGGAATTGAAGTTTCATACTAATGAGGGGTAGCTGGAAATGTGGATGTCCTTAACAATATAGAGATTAATGCAGTTGGACATAAGAAAATAGTAGAGATAGAGAAACTGATGATAACGGAAAAAATTTTACATTCAGAGAAATAGCAGAAGCTAGAAACAGCAGAGTTAAATGACATGTGGCATGCTACAAATTTTGGGACAAAAAAATGTCTGCAGATAGAGAAAATGCAAGGAGTCAATCAATTATTTGAAGTTGCCATTTTGATGGACGAGAGGCCACGATTTGCTGACTTTCAAGGATATGGTGAAATTGAAGCTGCGGCGAATGCGGAGAACCCGCGAATGTGCTCAATCTAACAAATTGCTGTAAATAGAGAATTAGTAGGAAGCAAACTACATTTGCTAAAATAGAGAGAAATTGAGGTATTTAAGGTTCGGGCCAATGAGGAGTTGCTGGAAATGTGGATATCGTTATAAATAGATAGAGTAATGCACTTGGACACAAGAAATTAGTAGAGTTAGAGAAACTAATGGAAATGGAGGAATTCGTACATTGAGAGAAGGAGTGGCAGCTACAAGCAAAGAAATTCATTAAAATGGGAGATTATACAAATATGGGGAATGAGAAATATGAGAAATCTGCAGATAGAGAAACTGCAAGGAGCTGATCTGTTATTTGATGGTCGCATTTTCCTGGAACAGAGAGTCAGCCGAGCAAGATTAGAAGGGTATGGTAAAATTGAAGTTTGCGGGGAATGCAGAGTACCTGCAAATGTGCGCAATCTAACAGGTTGCTGTAAGTTGAGAATTGGGTGGTTGCAGACAACTAGATTTGGTGAGAATGAGAAAAGTACAGAAATTGCAGCTTCAGGAAAATGAGGAGTAGCTGGAAATGTGGATGTTGTTCGAAATAAAGAGATTCGTGCAGTAAGACATTAGAAATTGGTAGAGGTATAGAAATGGAAGGAAATGGAGAAATTTTTACTTTCAGAGAACGAGCCGAAGCTACAAGCAGCAAACTTCATGGAAATGGGAGATTTTACAAATATGAGGAATGAGAAATCTGCAGATACAGAATATGCAAGAAGATGATCATTTGTTTGAAACTGGCATTTTCTGGCACAGAGAACCAGCTCTGCAGAACTTGAAGGATATGGAGAAATTGCAGATGCGTTCAAATCACAGAAGCTGGGAATGTGCTCAATGACATGCTGCTGAAAAATTGGTAATTTGACTGATACAGAGAACTAGGTATGCTGATAAATAGCGAACATGATGAATTTAAGTTTCAGATCAATGAGGTGTCGTTGTAAATGTGGATATTGTTAGTTATAGAGAGATTTATGCAGTTGGACATAAGAATTTAGTAGAGATAGTGAAACTGATGGAAATGGAGTAATTTTGACTTTCAGGCTAATAGCAGAAGCTACAAGCAGTGGATTTAATTGAAATGTGGTTTGTTACAATGATGGGGAACAGGAAATATCTGCAGATAGAGAAAGTGCAAGGAGTTGTCATTTTGCTGGATCAGAGAGCAAGATTTGTAGAATTTGAAGGATATGGTGAAATTGAAGCTGCGGTCAATGCGGTAGAACATGCAAATGTGCTCAATCTAACAAATTGCTGTAAAAAGAGAATTAGATGGAAGCAGAGAACTACATTTGCTGAAAAAGAGAGAAATTGAGGAATTGAAGTTTCAGACTAACAAGGAGTAGCTGGAATTGTGGATCTCATTAGCAATAGAGAGATTAATGCAGTTGGACATAAGAATTTAGTAGAGATAGAGAAACTGATGTTAATGGAATTTTTTTAATTTCAGAGAAGTAGCCGAAGCTAGAAACAGCAGAGTTAAAGGACATGTGGCATGCTACAAATATGGGGAACAACAAGATGTCTGCAGATAGAGAAAATGCAAGGAGTTGATCAATTATTTGAAGTAGGCATTTTGATGGAACAGAGGGCAGGATTTGCAGACTTTCAAGGATATGGTGAAATTGAAGCTGTGGCGAATGCGGAGAACCTGCAAATGTGCTCAATCTAACAAATTGCTGTAAATAGAGAACTAGTTGTTAGCAGAGAACTACATTTGCTAATAAAGAGAGAAATTGAAGAATTGAAGGTTCGGGCCAATGAGGAGTTGCTGGGAATGTGGATCTCGTTAGAAATAAACAGATTAATGCACTTGGACACAAGAAATTAGTAGAGTTAGAGAAACGGATGGAAATGGAAAAATTCGTACATTGAGAGAAGGAGTAGCAGCTACAAGCAACGAACTTCATTAAAATGGGAGATTATACAAATATGGGGAATGAGAAATATGAGAAATCTGCAGATAGAGAAACTGCTAGGTGTGGATCTGTTACTTGACGTTCAAATTATGCTGGAACAGAGAGCCAGCCGTGCAAGATTAGAAGGGTATGGTAATATTGAAGTTGCGGAGAATGCGGAGAAACTGCAAATGTGCTCAATCTAACAGGTTGCTGTAAGTTGAGAATTGGGTGGGTGCTGAGAACTAGATTGGGTGAGAATGAGAAAAGTACAGAAATTGTAGGTTCAGGAAAATGAGGAGTACCTGGAAATGTGGATGTTGTTTGAAATAAAGAGATTCATCCAGTAAGACATTAGAAATTAGTAGAGATATAGAACCGGAATGAGATGGAGAAATTATTACATTCAGAGAAAGAGCAGAAGCTACAAGCAATAAATTTCATGGAAATGGGAGATTTTACAAATATGAGGAATGAGAAATATGAAAAAGCTGCAGAAAAATTGGTAATTTGACAGATACAGAGAACTAGGTATGCTGATAAATGGAGAACATGATGACTTGAAGTTTCAGGTCAATGAGGAGTCGTTGGAAAGGTGGATATTGTTAGATATAGAGAGATTTATGCAGTTGGACAAAAGAATTTAGTAGAGCTGGTGAAACTGATGGAAATGGAGCAATTTTGATATTCAGTGAAATAACCGAAGCTACAAGCAGTGGATTTAATGGAAATGTGGTTTGTTACAATGATGGACAACAGGAAATATCTGCAGATAGAGAAAATGCAAGGAGTTGTCATTTTGCTGCAACAGAGAGCAGGATTTGCAGAATTTGAATGATATGGTGAAATTGAAGCTATGGTGAATGCGGTAGAACATGCAAATGTTCTCAATCTAAAAAATTGCTGTAAAAAAAGAATTAGATGGAAGCAGAGAACTACATTTGCTGAAAAAGAGAGAAATTGAGGAATTGAAGTTTCTGACTATTGAGGAGTAACCGTAAATGTGGATGTCATTAGCAAGAGAGAGATTAATGCAGTTGGGCATAATAAATTAGTAGAGATAGAGAAACTGATTAAAATAGATTTTTTTTTACATTCAGAGCAATTGCAGAAGCTAGAAACAGCAGAGTTAAAGGAGATGTGGCATGCTACAGATATGGGGAACAAACAAATGTCTGCAGATAGAGAAAATACAATGGGATGATCAATTATTTGAAGTTGGCATTTTCCTGGAACAGACGCAGGATTTGCAGACTTTCAAGGATATGGTGAAATTGAAGCTGCGGTGAATGCGGAGGACCTGCGAATGTGCTCAATCTAACAACTTGCTGTAAATAGAGAATTAGTTGGAAGCAGAGAACTACACTAGCTAAAAAAAGAGAGAAATTGAGGAATTGAAGGTTCAGGCCAATGAGGATTTGCTGGAAATGTTGATGTCGTTAGAAATAGACAATTTAATGCACTTGGACACAATAAATTAATAGAGTTAGAGAAACTGATGGAAATGGAGAAATTCGTAGATTGAGAGAAGGAGTAGCAGCAACAAGCAGCGAAATTGATTAAAATGGGAGATTTTACAAATATGGGGAATGAGAAATATGAGAAATCTGCAGATAGAGAAACTGCAAGGAGCTGATCTGTTATTTGACGTTCGCATTTTGCTGGAACAGACAGCCAGCCATGCAAGATTTGAAGGGTATGGTAAAATTGAAGTTTCAGGGAATGTGGAGAACCTGCAAATGTGCTCAATCTAACAGGTTGCTGTAAGTTGTGAATGGGGTGGATGCAGAGAACTAGATTTGGTGAGAATGATAAAAGTACTGAAATTGCAGGTTCAGGAAAATGAGGAGTAGGTGGAAACGTGATTGTTGTTCGGAATAAAGAGATTCATGCATTAAGACATTAGAAATTAGTAGAAATATAGAACCGGAAGGAAATGGAGAAATTTGTACTTTCAGAGAGGGAGCAGAAGCTACAAGCATTAAACTTCATGGAAATGGGAGATTTTACAAATATGAGGAATGAGAAATATGAGAAATATGCAGTTAGGGAATATGCAAGAAGTTGATCAATTGTTTGAAACTGGCATTTTCTGGCACAAAGAACCAGCTTTGCAGAACTTGAAGGATATGGAGAAATTGCAGATGCGTTGAATTCGGGGAAGCTGGGAATGTGCTGAATGACATGCTGTTGAAAAATTGGTGATTTAACAGAAAAAGAGAACTGGGTATGCTAATAAATAGAGAACATGATGAATTTAAGTTTCAGATCAATGAGTAGTCGTTGAAACTGTGGATATTGTTAGATATGGAGAGATTTATGCAGTTGGACATAAGAATTTAGTAGAGATAGTGAAACTGATGGAAATGGAGTAATTTTGATATTCAGGGAAATAGCAGAAGCTACAAGCAGTGGATTAAATGGAAATGTGGTTTGTTACAATGATGCGGAACAGGAAATATCTGCAGATAGAGAAAATGCAAGGAGTTGTCATTTTGCTGCAACAGAGAGCAGGATTTGCAGAATTTGAAGGATATGGTGAAATTGAAGCTACGGTGAATGCGGTAGAACATGCAAATGTGCTCAATCTAAAAAATTGCTGTAATAAGAGAATTAGATGGAAGCAGAGAACGACATTTGCTGAAATTTGAGGAATTGAAGTTTCAGGCTAATGAGGATAGCTGGAAATGTGGATGTCATTAGCAATAGAGAGATTAATGCAGTTGGACAAAAGAAATTAGTTGAGATAGAGAAACTGATGATATTGGAAAGATTTTTACATTCATAGAAATAGCAGAAGCTAGAAACAACAGAGTTAAAGCTACTGCTACAATTATGGAGAACAAAAAAATGTCTGCAGATAGAGAAAATGCAAGGAGTTGATCAATGATTTGAAGTTTGCATTTTTATGGAACAGAGGATAAGATTTGCAGACTTTCAAGGATATGGCGACATTGAAGCTGCAGCCAATGCGCAGAACCTGCAAATGTGCTCAATCTAACAAATTGCTGTAAAAACAGAAATAGATGGAAATAGAGAACAACATTTGCGGAAAAAGAGAGAAATTGAGGAATTGAAGTTTCAGACTAATGAGGAGTAGCTGGAAATGTGGATGTCATTAGCAAGAGAGAGATTAATGCAGTTGGGCATAAGAAATTAATAGAGATAGAGAAACTGATGATAATGGAAAAATTTATACATTCAGAGAAATAGCAGAAGCTAGAAACAGCAGAGTTAAAGGAAATGTGGCATGCTACAAATATGGGGTACAAAGAAATGTCTGCAGATAGAGAAAATGCCAGGAGTTGATCAATGATTTGAAGTTGGCATTTTGATGGAACAGACGGCAGGATTTGCAGACTTTCAAGGATATGGTGAAATTGAAGCTGCGGCGAATGCGGAGAACCTGCAAATGTGATCAATCTAACAAATTGCTGTAAATAGAGAATTAGTTGGAAGCAGAGAACTACATTTGCTAAAAAAGAGAGAAGTTGAGGAATTGAATGTTCGGTACAATGAGGAGTTGCTGGAAATGTGGATGTCGTTAGAAATAGAGAGATTAATGCAATTGGACACAAGAAATTAGTAGAGTTAGAGAAACTGATGGAAATGGAGCAATTCGTACATTGAGAGAAGGAGTAGCAACTACAAGCAACGAAATTCATTCAAATGGGAGATAATACAAATATGGGGAATGAGCAATATGAGAAATCTGCAGATAGAGAATCTGCAAGGAGCTGATCTGTTATATGACGTTCGCATTTTGCTGGAACAGAGAGCCATCCGTGGAAGATTAGAAGGGTATGGTAAAATTGCAGTTGCGGAGTATGCGGAGAACCTGCAAATGTGCTCAATCTAACAGGTTGCTGTAAGTTGAGGATTGGGTGGATGCAGAGAACTAGATTTAGTGAGAATCAGAAATGTACAGAAATTGTAGTTTCAGTAAAATGAGGAACAGCTGGAAATGTGGATGTTGTTCGAAATAAAGAGATTCGTGCAGTAAGGCGTTAGAAATTGGTAGAGATACAGAACCGGAAGGAAATATAGAAATTATTACTTTCAGAGAAGGAGCAGAAGCTACAAGCAATAAACATCATGGAAATGGGAGATTTTACAAATATGAGCAATGAGAAATATGAGAACTCTGCAGATAGAGAATATGCAAGAAGTTGATCAATTGATTGAAACTGGCATTTTCTGGCACAGAGAACCAGCTTTGCAGAACTTGAAGGATATGAAGAACTTGCAGTTCCGTTGAATGCGGGGAAGTTGGGAATGGGCTGAATAACTTGCTGCTTAGAAATTGGTAATTTGACAGGTACAGAGAATTTGCTATGCTGATAAATAGAGAACATGATGAATTGAAGTTTCAGCTCAATGAGGATTCGTTGAAAATGTGGATATTGTTAGGTATGGAGAGATTTATGCAGTAGGATATAAGAATTTGGGAGAGATAGTGCAACTGATGGAAATGGAGTAATTTTGACATTCAGGGAAATAGCAGAAGCTACAACAGTGGATTTAATGGAAATGTGCTTTGTTACAATGATGGGTAACAGGAGATAACTGCAGATAAGATAATGCAAGGAGTTGTCATTTGGCTGGAACTGAGAGCAGGATTTGCAGAATTTGAAGGATATGTTGAAATTGAAGCTGCGGTGAAAGCGGTAGAACATGCAAATATGCTCAATCTAACAAATGGCTTTAAAAAGTGAATTAGATGGAGGCAGAGAACTACATTTACTGAAAAAGAGAGAAATTGACGAATTGAAGTTTCAGACTAATGAGGAGTAGCTGGAAAGGTGGATGTCATTAGCAATAGAGAGATTAATGCAGTTGGACATAAGAAATAAGTAGAGATAGAGAAACTGATGATAATGGAAAAATTTTTACATTCACCGAAATAGCAGAAGCTAGAGACAGCAGAGTTAAAGGAAATGCGGCATGCGACCAATATGGCGTACAAAGAAATGTCTGCAGATCAAGAAAATGCAAGGAGTTGATCAATGATTTGAAGTTGGCATTTTGATGGAACAGAGCGCAGGATTTGCAGACTTTCAAGGATATGGTGAAATTGAAGCTGCGGCCAATGCGCAGAACCAGCAAATGTGCTCAATGTAACAGGTTGCTGTAAATTGAGAATTGGGTGGATGCAGAGAACTAGATTTAGTGAGAATGAGAAATGTACAGAAATTGTAGTTTCAGGAAAATGAGGAATAGCTGGAAATGTGGATTTTGTTCGAAATAAAGAGATTCGTGCAGTAAGACGTTAGAAATTGGTAGAGATATAGAACCCGAAAGAAATGGAGAAATTAATACTTTCAGAGAAGGAGCAGAAGCTACAAGGAATAAACTTCATGGAAATGGGCGATTTTACAAATATGAGGAATGAGAAATATGAGAACTCTGCAGATAGGGAATATGCAAGAAGTTGATCAATTGTTTGAAACTGGCATTTTCTGGCACAGAGAACCAGCTTTGCAGAACTTGAAGGATATGAAGAACTTGCAGTTCCGTTGAATGCCGGGAAGCTGGTAATGTGCTGAATGACTTGCTGCTGAGAAATTGGTAATTTGACAGATACAGAGAACTAGGTATGCTGATAAATTGAGAACATGATTAATTGAAGTTTCAGCTCAATGAGGAGTCGTTGAAAATGTGGATAATGTTAGATATAGGGAGATTTATGCAGATGGACAAAAGAATTTAGTAGAGATATTGCAACTGATGGATATGGAGTAATTTTGGCATTCAGGGAAGTCTCAGAAGCTACAAGCAGTGGATTTAATGGAAATGTGGTTTGTTACAATGATGGGGAACAGGAAATATCTGCAGACAGAGAAAATGCAAGGGGTTGTCATTTTGCTGCAACAGAGAGCAGGATTTGCAGTATTTGAGGGATATGTTGAAATTGAGGCTGCGGTGAATGCGGTAGAACATGCAAATGTGCTCAATCTAACAAATTGCTTTAAAAAGAGCATTAGATGGAAGCAGAGAACTGCATTTACTGAATTAAGAGAGAATTGGTGTATTGAAGTTTCAGACTAATGAGGAGTAGCTGGAAAGTTGGATGTCATTAGCAATAGAGAGATTAATGCAGTTGGACATAAGAAATAAGAAGAGATAGAGAAACTGATGATAATGGAAAAATTTTACATTCAGAGAAATAGCAGAAGCTAGAAACAGCAGAGTTAAAGGAAATGTGGCATGCAACAAATATGGGGTACAAAGAAATGTCTGCAGATCGAGAAAATGCAAGGAGTTGATCAATGATTAGAAGTTGGCATTTTGATGGAACAGACGGCAGGATTTGCAGACTTTCAAGGATATGGTGAAATTGAAGCTGGGGCGAATGCGGAGAACCTGCAAAAGTGCTCAATCTAACAAATTGCTGTAAATAGAGAATTAGTCAGAAGCAGAGAACTACATTTGCTAAAAAAAAGAGTAAAATTGAGGAAATCAAGGTTCGGGCCAAAGAGGAGTTGCTGGAAATGTGGATATCGTTAGAAATGGAGAGACTAATGCAATTTGACACAAGAAATTAGTAGAGTTAGAGAAACTGATAGAAATGGAGAAATTCGTACATTGAGAGAAGGAGTAGCGGCTACAAGCAACGAAATTCATTAAAATGGGAGATTATACAAATATGGGGAATGAGCAATGTGAGAAATCTGCAGATAGAGAACCTGCAAGGAGCTGATCTGTTATTTGGCGTTCGCATTTTGAGAGCCAGCCGAGCAAGTTTAGAAGTCTATTGCAAACTTGCTGTTGCAGGGATTGTTGAGAAGCTGCAAATGTGCTCAATCTAATATGTTGCTGTAAATTGAAAATTGGGTGGATGCAGAGAACTACATTTAGTGAGAACGAGAAATGTACTGAAATTGTAGTTTCAGGAAAATGAGGAATAGCTGGAAACGTGGATGTTGTTCGAAATAAAGAGATTCGTTCAGTAAGACGTTAGAAATTGGTAGAGATATAGAACCGGAAAGAAATGGAGAAATTAGTACTTTCAGAGAAGGAGCAGAAGCTACAAACAATAAACTTCAAGGAAATAGGAGATTTTACAAATATGAGGAAGGAGAAAGATGAGAACTCTGCAGATAGAGAATATGCAAGAAGTTGATCAATTGTTTGGAACTGGCATTTTCTAGCGCAGAGAAACAGCTTTGCAGAACTTGAAAGATATGGAGAAATTGCAGTTGCATTGAATGCGGCGAAACTGGGAATGTGCTGAATGACTTATTGCTGAGGAATTGATAACTTGACAGATACAGAGAACTAGGTATGCTGATAAATGGAGAACATGATGAATTGAAGTTTCAGCTCACTGAGGAGTCGTTGGAAATGCGGATATTGTTAGATATAGAGAAAGTTTTGCAGTTGGACATAAGAATTTAGTAGAGATAGTGCAACTGATGGAAATGGAGTTATTTTGACATTCCTGGAAATAGCAGAAGCTACAAGCAGTGGATTCAATGGAAATGCGGTTTGTTACAATGATGGGGAACAGTAAATACCTGCAGATAGAGAAAATGCAAGGAGTTATCATTTTGCTGGAACTGAGAGCAGGTTTTGCAGAATTTGAAGGATATGGTGAAATTGAAGCTGCGATGAATGCGGTAGAACATGCACATATATTCAATCTAACAAATTGCTGTAAAAAGAGAATTAGATGGAAGCAGAATACTACATTTGCTGAAAAAGAGAGAAATTGAGGAATTGAAGTTTCAGACTAATGAGGAGTAGCTGGAAATGTGGATGTCATGAGCAATAGAGAGATTAATGCAGTTGGACATAAGAAAGTAGTTGAAGTAGAGAAACTGATGATAATGGAAACATTTTTACATTCAGAGAAATAGGAGAAACTAGAAACAGCAGATTGAAAGGAAAAGTGGGTTGCTACAAATATGGGGAACAAAGAACTTTCTGCAGATATAGAAAATGCCAGGAGTTAATCAATAATTTGAAGTTGACATTTTGATGGAACAGACGGCACGATTTGCAGGCTTTCAAGGATATGGTGAAATTGAAGCTGCGGCGAATGCGGACAAACTGCAAATGTACTCAATCTAACAAATTGTTGTAAATAGAGAATTAGTTGGAAGCAGAGAACTACATTTACTGAAAAAGAGAGAAATTGTGGAATTAAAGATTCAGATTAATGAGGAGTAGCTGGGAATGAGATTGTCATTAGCAATAGAGAGATTAATGCAGTTGGACATAAGAAATTTGTAGAGATAGAGAAACTGATGATAATGGTAAAATTCTTACATTCAGAGAAATAGCAGAAGCGAGAAACAGCAGATTTAAAGGAAAAGTGGCATGCTGCATATATGGGGAACAATGAAATGTCTGCAGATAGAGAAAATGCCAGGAGTTGATCAATGATTTGAAGTTGGCATTTTGATGGAACAGACGGCAGGATTTGCAGACTTTTAAGGATATGGTGAAATTGAAACTGCGGCGAATGCGGAGAACCTGCAAATGTGCTCAATCTAACAAATTGCTGTAAATAGAGAATTAGTCAGAAGCAGAGAACTACATTTGCTAAAAAAAGAGTAAAATTGAGGAATTCAAGGTTCGGGCCAAAGAGGAGTTGCTGGAAATGTGGATATCGTCAGAAATGGAGAGACTAATGCAATTTGACACAAGAAATTAGTAGAGTTAGAGAAACTGATAGAAATGGAGAAATTCGTACATTGAGAGAAGGAGTAGCAGCTACAAGCAACGAAATTCATTAAAATGGGAGATTATACAAATATGGGGAATGAGCAATATGAGAAATCTGCAGATAGAGAACCTGCAAGGAGCTGATCTGTTATTTGGCGTTCGCATTTTGAGAGCCAGCCGAGCAAGTTTAGAAGTCTATTGCAAACTTGCTGTTGCAGGGATTGTTGAGAAGCTGCAAATGTGCTCAATCTAATATGTTGCTGTAAATTGAAAATTGGGTGGATGCAGAGAACTACATTTAGTGAGAACGAGAAATGTACTGAAATTGTAGTTTCAGGAAAATGAGGAATAGCTGGAAACGTGGATGTTTTTCGAAATAAAGAGATTCGTGCAGTAAGACGTTCGAAATTGGTAGAGATATAGAACCGGAAAGAAATGGAGAAATTAGTACTTTCAGAGAAGGAGCAGAAGCTACAAACAATAAACTTCATGGAAATGGGAGATTTTACAAATATGAGGAAGGAGAAAGATGAGAACTCTGCAGATAGAGAATATGCAAGAAGTTGATCAATTGTTTGGAACTGGCATTTTCTAGCGCAGAGAAACAGCTTTGCAGAACTTGAAAGATATGGAGAAATTGCAGTTGCATTGAATGCGGCGTAACTGGGAATGTGCTGAATGACTTGCTGCTGAGAAATTGGTAACTTGACAGATACAGAGAACTAGGTATGCTGATAAATGGAGAACATGATGAATTGAAGTTTCAGCTCACTGAGGAGTCGTTGGAAATGCGGATATTGTTAGATATAGAGAAAGTTATGCAGTTGGACATAAGAATTTAGTAAAGATAGTGTAACTGATGGAAATGGAGTAATTATTACATTCAGGGAAATAGCAGAAGCTACAAGCAGTGGATTTAATGGAAATGCGGTTTGTTACAATGATGGGGAACAGTAAATACCTGCAGATAGAGAAAATGCAAGGAGTTATCATTTTGCTGGAACTGAGAGCAGGTTTTGCAGAATTTGAAGGATATGGTGAAATTGAAGCTGCAATGAATGCGGTAGAACATGCAAATATATTCAATCTAACAAATTGCTGTAAAAAGAGAATTAGATGGAAGCAGAGACCTACATTTGCTGAAAAAGAGAGAAATTGAGGAATTGAAGTTTCAGACTAATGAGGAGTAGCTGGAAATGTGGATGTCATGAGCAAAACAGAGATTAATGCAGTTGGACATAAGAAATTAGTAGAGATCGAGAAACTGATGTTAATGGTAAAATTTTTACATTCAGACAAATAGCAGAAGCTAAAAACAGCAGATTTAAAGGAAAAGTGGCATGCTGCAAATATGGGGAACAATGAAAAGTCTGCAGATAGAGAAAATGCCAGGAGTTGATCAATGATTTGAAGTTGGCATTTTGATGGAACAGACGGCAGGATTTGCAGACTTTCAAGGATATGGTGAAATTGAAGCTGGGGCGAATGCGGAGAACCTGCAAAAGTGCTCAACCTTACAAATTGCTATAAATAGAGAATTATTGGAAGCAGGAACTACATTTGCTAAAATGGAGAGAAATTGAGGAATTGAAGGATCGGGTCAATGAGAAGTTGCTGGAAATGTGGATGTCGTCAGAAATGGAGAGACTAATGCAATTGGACACAAGAAATTGGTAGGGTTGGAGAAACTGATGGAAATGGAGAAATTCGTACATTGAGAGAAGTAGTAACAGCTACAAGCAACGAAATTCATTAAAATGGGAGATTATACAAATATGGGGAATGAGCAATATGAGAAATCTGCAGATAGAGAACCTCCAAGAAGCTGATCTGTTATTTGTCGTCGCATTTTGAGAGCCAGCCGAGCAAGTTTAGAAGTCTATTGCAAAATTGCTGTTGCGGGGATTGCGGAGAACCTGCAAATGTGCTCAATCTAACAGGTTGCAGTAAGTTGATAATTGGATGGAGGCAGAGAACTAGATTTAGTGAGAATGAGAAATGTACTGAAATTGTACTTTCAGGAAAATGAGGAATAGCTGGAAATGTGGATGTTGTTCGAAAAAATGAGATTCGTGCTGTAAGACGTTAGAAATTGGTAGAGATATAGAACCGGAAAGAAATGGAGAAATTAGTACTTTCAGAGAAGGAGCAGAAGCTACAAGCAATAAACTTCATGGAAATGGGAGATTTTACAAATATGTGGAAGGAGAAATACGAAAACTCTGCAGATAGAGTATATGCAAGAGGTTGATCAATTGTTTGAAACTGGCATTTTCTGGCACAGAGAACCAGCTTTCAGAACTTGAAGGATATGGAGAAATTGCAATTGCGCTGAATGCGGGGAAGCTGGGAATCTGCTGTATGACTTGCTGCTGAGAAATTGGTAATTTGACAGATACAGAGAACTAGGTATGCTGATAAATGGAGAACATGATGAATTGAAGTTTCAGCTCAATGAGGAGTCGTTGGAAATGCGGATATAGTTAGATATCGAGAAATATATGCAATTGGACATAAGAATTTAGAAGAGATAGTGCAACTGATGGAAATGGAGTTATTTTGACATTCAGGGAAATAGCAGAAGCTACAAGCAGTGGATTTAATGGGAATACGGTTTGTTACAATGATGGGGAACAGTAAATACCTGCAGATAGAGAAAATGCAAGGAGGTGTCATTTTGCTGGAACTGAGAGCAGGTTTTGCAGAATTTGAAGGATATGGTGAAATTGAAGCTGCGATGAATGCGGTAGAACATGCAAATATATTCAATCTAATAAATTGCTGTAAAAAGAGAATTAGATGGAAGCAGAATACTACATTTGCTGAAAAAGAGAGAAATTGAGGAATTGAAGTTTCAGATTAACGAGGAGTAGCTGGAAATGAGATTGTCATTAGCAATAGAGAGATTAATGCAGTTGGACATAAGAAATTTGTAGAGATAGATAAACTGATGATAATGGTAAAATTCTTACATTCAGAGAAATAGCAGAAGCGAGAAACAGCAGATTTAAAGGAAAAGTGGCATGCTGCATATATGGGGAACAACGAAATGTCTGCAGATAGAGAATAATGCCAGGAGTTGATCAGTGATTTGAAGTTGGCATTTTGATGGAACAGACGGCAGGATTTGCAGACTTTCAAGGATATGGTGAAATTGAAGCTGGGGCGAATGCGGAGAACCTGCAAAAGTGCTCAACCTTACAAATTGCTATAAATAGAGAATTAGTTGGAAGCAGGAACTACATTTGCTAAAATGGAGAGAAATTGAGGAATTGAAGGATCGGGCCAATGAGAAGTTGCTGGAAATGTGGATGTCGTCAGAAATGGAGAGACTAATGCAATTGGACACAAGAAATTGGTAGGGTTGGAGAAACTGATGGAAATGGAGAAATTCGTACATTGAGAGAAGTAGTAACAGCTACAAGCAACGAAATTCATTAAAATGGGAGATTATACAAATATGGGGAATGAGCAATATGAGAAATCTGCAGATAGAGAACCTGCAAGGAGCTGATCTGTTATTTGGCGTTCGCATTTTGAGAGCCAGCCGAGCAAGATTAGATGGCTATTGCAAACTTGCTGTTGCGGGGATTGTTGAGAAGCTGCAAATGTGCTCAATCTAATATGTTGCTGTAAATTGAAAATTGGGTGGATGCAGAGAACTACATTTAGTGAGAACGAGAAATGTACTGAAATTGTAGTTTCAGGAAAATGAGGAATAGCTGGAAACGTGGATGTTGTTCGAAATAAAGAGATTCGTTCAGTAAGACGTTAGAAATTGGTAGAGATATAGAACCGGAAGGAAATGGAGAAATTAGTACTTTCAGAGAAGGAGCAGAAGCTGCAAACAATAAACTTCAAGGAAATGGGAGATTTTACAAATATGAGGAAGGAGAAAGATGAGAACTCTGCAGATAGAGAATATGCAAGAAGTTGATCAATTGTTTGGAACTGGCATTTTCTAGCGCAGAGAAACAGCTTTGCAGTACTTGAAAGATATGGAGAAATTGCAGTTGCATTGAATGCGGCGAAACTGGGAATGTGCTGAATGACTTTTTGCTGAGGAATTGGTAACTTGACAGATACAGAGAACTAGGTATGCTGATAAATGGAGAACATGATGAATTGAAGTTTCAGCTCACTGAGGAGTCGTTGGAAATGCGGATATTGTTAGATATAGAGAAAGTTATGCAGTTGGACATAAGAATTTAGTAGAGATAGTGCAACTGATGGAAATGGAGTTATTTTGACATTCAGGGAAATAGCAGAAGCTACAAGCAGTGGATTCAATGGAAATGCGGTTTGTTACAATGATGGGGAACAGTAAATACCTGCAGATAGAGAAAATGCAAGGAGGTGTCATTTTGTGGAACTGAGAGCAGGTTTTGCAGAATTTGAAGGATATGGTGAAATTGAAGCTGCGATGAATGCGGTAGAACATGCAAATATATTCAATCTAACAAATTGCTGTAAAAAGAGAATTAGATGGAAGCAGAATACTACATTTGCTGAAAAAGAGAGAAATTGAGGAATTGAAGTTTCAGACTAATGAGGAGTAGCTGGAAATGTGGATGTCATGAGCAATAGAGAGATTAATGCAGTTGGACATAAGAAAGTAGTTGAAGTAGAGAAACTGATGATAATGGAAACATTTTTACATTCAGAGAAATAGGAGAAACTAGAAACAGCAGATTGAAAGGAAAAGTGGGTTGCTACAAATATGGGGAACAAAGAACTTTCTGCAGATATAGAAAATGCCAGGAGTTGATCAATGATTTGAAGTTGGCATTTTGATGGAACAGACGGCACGATTTGCAGACTTTCCAGTATATTGTGAAAGTGAAGCTGCGGCGAATGCAGAGACCCTGCAAATATGCTCAAACTAACAAATTCCTGTAAATAGAGAATTAGTTGGAAGCAGAGAACTACATTTACTGAAATAGAGAGAAATTGAGGAATTGAAGTTTCAGACTAATGGGGAGTAGATGGAAATGTGGATGTCATTAGCAATAGAGAGATTAATGCAGTTGGACATAAGAAATTAGTAGAGATAGAGAAACTGATGGAAATGGAGAAATTCGTACATTGAGAGAAGGAGTTGCAGCTACAAGCAACGAAATTCGTTAAAATGGGTCTTTATACAAATATGGGGAAAGAGCAATATGAGAAATCTGCAGATAGAGAAACTGCAAGGAGCTGAACGGTTATTTGACGGCCGCATTTGGAGTGCCAGCCGAGCAAGTTTAGAAGTCAATTACAAAATTGCTTTTGCGGGGATTGCGGAAAACCTGCAAATGTGCACAATCTAATATGTTGCTGTAAGTTGATAATTGGATGAATGCAGAGAACTAGATTTAGTGAGAACGAGAAATGTACTGAAATTGTACTTTCAGGAACATGAGGAATAGCTGGAAATGTGGATGTTGTTCGAAAAAAAGAGATTCGTGCAGTAAGACGTTAGAAATTGGTAGAGATATAGAACCGGAAGGAAATGGAGAAATTAGTACTTTCAGAGAAGGAGCAGAAGCTACAAGCAATAAACTTCATGGAAATGGGAGATTTTACAAATATGAGGAAGGAGAAAGATGAGAACTCTGCAGATAGAGAATATGCAAGAAGTTGATCAATTGTTTGGAACTGGCATTTTCTAGCGCAGAGAAACAGCTTTGCAGAACTTGAAAGATATGGAGAAATTGCAGTTGCATTGAATGCGGCGAAATTGGGAATGTGCTGAATGACTTTTTGCTGAGGAATTGGTAACTTGACAGATACAGAGAACTAGGTATGCTGATAAATGGAGAACATGATGAATTGAAGTTTCAGCTCACTGAGGAGTCGTTGGAAATGCGGATATTGTTAGATATAGAGAAAGTTATGCAGTTGGACATAAGAATTTAGAAGAGATAGTGCAACTGATGGAAATGGAGTTATTTTGACATTCAGGGAAATAGCAGAAGCTACAAGCAGTGGATTTAATGGGAATACGGTTTGTTACAATGATGGGGAACAGTAAATACCTGCAGATAGAGAAAATGCAAGGAGGTGTCATTTTGCTGGAACTGAGAGCAGGTTTTGCAGAATTTGAAGGATATGGTGAAATTGAAGCTGCGATGAATGCGGTAGAACATGCAAATATATTCAATCTAATAAATTGCTGTAAAAAGAGAATTAGATGGAAGCAGAATACTACATTTGCTGAAAAAGAGAGAAATTGAGGAATTGAAGTTTCAGATTAACGAGGAGTAGCTGGAAATGAGATTGTCATTAGCAATAGAGAGATTAATGCAGTTGGACATAAGAAATTTGTAGAGATAGATAAACTGATGATAATGGTAAAATTCTTACATTCAGAGAAATAGCAGAAGCGAGAAACAGCAGATTTAAAGGAAAAGTGGCATGCTGCATATATGGGGAACAACGAAATGTCTGCAGATAGAGAATAATGCCAGGAGTTGATCAGTGATTTGAAGTTGGCATTTTGATGGAACAGACGGCAGGATTTGCAGACTTTCAAGGATATGGTGAAATTGAAGCTGGGGCGAATGCGGAGAACCTGCAAAAGTGCTCAACCTTACAAATTGCTATAAATAGAGAATTAGTTGGAAGCAGGAACTACATTTGCTAAAATGGAGAGAAATTGAGGAATTGAAGGATCGGGCCAATGAGAAGTTGCTGGAAATGTGGATGTCGTCAGAAATGGAGAGACTAATGCAATTGGACACAAGAAATTGGTAGGGTTGGAGAAACTGATGGAAATGGAGAAATTCGTACATTGAGAGAAGTAGTAACAGCTACAAGCAACGAAATTCATTAAAATGGGAGATTATACAAATATGGGGAATGAGCAATATGAGAAATCTGCAGATAGAGAACCTGCAAGGAGCTGATCTGTTATTTGGCGTTCGCATTTTGAGAGCCAGCCGAGCAAGATTAGATGGCTATTGCAAACTTGCTGTTGCGGGGATTGTTGAGAAGCTGCAAATGTGCTCAATCTAATATGTTGCTGTAAATTGAAAATTGGGTGGATGCAGAGAACTACATTTAGTGAGAACGAGAAATGTACTGAAATTGTAGTTTCAGGAAAATGAGGAATAGCTGGAAACGTGGATGTTGTTCGAAATAAAGAGATTCGTTCAGTAAGACGTTAGAAATTGGTAGAGATATAGAACCGGAAGGAAATGGAGAAATTAGTACTTTCAGAGAAGGAGCAGAAGCTGCAAACAATAAACTTCAAGGAAATGGGAGATTTTACAAATATGAGGAAGGAGAAAGATGAGAACTCTGCAGATAGAGAATATGCAAGAAGTTGATCAATTGTTTGGAACTGGCATTTTCTAGCGCAGAGAAACAGCTTTGCAGTACTTGAAAGATATGGAGAAATTGCAGTTGCATTGAATGCGGCGAAACTGGGAATGTGCTGAATGACTTTTTGCTGAGGAATTGGTAACTTGACAGATACAGAGAACTAGGTATGCTGATAAATGGAGAACATGATGAATTGAAGTTTCAGCTCACTGAGGAGTCGTTGGAAATGCGGATATTGTTAGATATAGAGAAAGTTATGCAGTTGGACATAAGAATTTAGTAGAGATAGTGCAACTGATGGAAATGGAGTTATTTTGACATTCAGGGAAATAGCAGAAGCTACAAGCAGTGGATTCAATGGAAATGCGGTTTGTTACAATGATGGGGAACAGTAAATACCTGCAGATAGAGAAAATGCAAGGAGGTGTCATTTTGTGGAACTGAGAGCAGGTTTTGCAGAATTTGAAGGATATGGTGAAATTGAAGCTGCGATGAATGCGGTAGAACATGCAAATATATTCAATCTAACAAATTGCTGTAAAAAGAGAATTAGATGGAAGCAGAATACTACATTTGCTGAAAAAGAGAGAAATTGAGGAATTGAAGTTTCAGACTAATGAGGAGTAGCTGGAAATGTGGATGTCATGAGCAATAGAGAGATTAATGCAGTTGGACATAAGAAAGTAGTTGAAGTAGAGAAACTGATGATAATGGAAACATTTTTACATTCAGAGAAATAGGAGAAACTAGAAACAGCAGATTGAAAGGAAAAGTGGGTTGCTACAAATATGGGGAACAAAGAACTTTCTGCAGATATAGAAAATGCCAGGAGTTGATCAATGATTTGAAGTTGGCATTTTGATGGAACAGACGGCACGATTTGCAGACTTTCCAGTATATTGTGAAAGTGAAGCTGCGGCGAATGCAGAGACCCTGCAAATATGCTCAAACTAACAAATTCCTGTAAATAGAGAATTAGTTGGAAGCAGAGAACTACATTTACTGAAATAGAGAGAAATTGAGGAATTGAAGTTTCAGACTAATGGGGAGTAGATGGAAATGTGGATGTCATTAGCAATAGAGAGATTAATGCAGTTGGACATAAGAAATTAGTAGAGATAGAGAAACTGATGGAAATGGAGAAATTCGTACATTGAGAGAAGGAGTTGCAGCTACAAGCAACGAAATTCGTTAAAATGGGTCTTTATACAAATATGGGGAAAGAGCAATATGAGAAATCTGCAGATAGAGAAACTGCAAGGAGCTGAACGGTTATTTGACGGCCGCATTTGGAGTGCCAGCCGAGCAAGTTTAGAAGTCAATTACAAAATTGCTTTTGCGGGGATTGCGGAAAACCTGCAAATGTGCACAATCTAATATGTTGCTGTAAGTTGATAATTGGATGAATGCAGAGAACTAGATTTAGTGAGAACGAGAAATGTACTGAAATTGTACATTCAGGAACATGAGGAATAGCTGGAAATGTGGATGTTGTTCGAAAAAAAGAGATTCGTGCAGTAAGACGTTAGAAATTGGTAGAGATATAGAACCGGAAGGAAATGGAGAAATTAGTACTTTCAGAGAAGGAGCAGAAGCTACAAGCAATAAACTTCATGGAAATGGGAGATTTTACAAATATGAGGAAGGAGAAAGATGAGAACTCTGCAGATAGAGAATATGCAAGAAGTTGATCAATTGTTTGGAACTGGCATTTTCTAGCGCAGAGAAACAGCTTTGCAGAACTTGAAAGATATGGAGAAATTGCAGTTGCATTGAATGCGGCGAAATTGGGAATGTGCTGAATGACTTTTTGCTGAGGAATTGGTAACTTGACAGATACAGAGAACTAGGTATGCTGATAAATGGAGAACATGATGAATTGAAGTTTCAGCTCACTGAGGAGTCGTTGGAAATGCGGATATTGTTAGATATAGAGAAAGTTATGCAGTTGGACATAAGAATTTAGAAGAGATAGTGCAACTGATGGAAATGGAGTTATTTTGACATTCAGGGAAATAGCAGAAGCTACAAGCAGTGGATTTAATGGAAATGCGGTTTGTTACAATGATGGGGAACAGTAAATACCTGCAGATAGAGAAAATGCAAGGAGGTGTCATTTTGTGGAACTGAGAGCAGGTTTTGCAGAATTTGAAGGATATGGTGAAATTGAAGCTGCGATGAATGCGGTAGAACATGCAAATATATTCAATCTAACAAATTGCTGTAAAAAGAGAATTAGATGGAAGCAGAATACTACATTTGCTGAAAAAGAGAGAAATTGAGGAATTGAAGTTTCAGACTAATGAGGAGTAGCTGGAAATGTGGATGTCATGAGCAATAGAGAGATTAATGCAGTTGGACATAAGAAAGTAGTTGAAGTAGAGAAACTGATGATAATGGAAACATTTTTACATTCAGAGAAATAGGAGAAACTAGAAACAGCAGATTGAAAGGAAAAGTGGGTTGCTACAAATATGGGGAACAAAGAACTTTCTGCAGATATAGAAAATGCCAGGAGTTAATCAATAATTTGAAGTTGACATTTTGATGGAACAGACGGCACGATTTGCAGGCTTTCAAGGATATGGTGAAATTGAAGCTGCGGCGAATGCGGAGAACCTGCAAATGTGCTCAAACTAACAAATTGCTGTAAATAGAGAATTAGTTGGAAGCAGAGAAATACATTTGCTAAAAAAGAGAGAAATTGAGGAATTGAAGGTTCGGACCAATGAGGTGTTGCTGGAAATGTGCATGTCGTTAGAAATAGACAGAGTAATGCACTTGGACACAAGAAATTAGTAGAGTTAGAGAAACTGCTGGAAATGGAGAAATTGGTACATTGAGAGAAGGAGTAGCAGCTACAAGCAACGCAATTCATTAAAATGGGAGATTATACAAATATGGGGAATGAAAAATATGAGAAATCTGCAGATAAAGAAACTGCAAGGAGCTGAGCTGTTATTTGACGTTCGCATTTTGATGGAACAGTGAGCCAGCCGTGAAAGATTAGAACGCTATGGTAATATTGAAGTTGCGGGAAATGCGGAGAACCTGCAAATGTGCTCAATCTAATAGGTTGCTGTAAGTTGAGAATTGGGTGGATGCAGAGAACTAGATTTGGTGAGAATGAGAAAAGTACGGAAATTGTAGGTTCAGGAAAATGAGTAGCAGCTGGAAATGTGGATTTTGTTCGAAATAAAGAGATTTATGCAGTAGGACACTAGAAATTAGTAGAGATATAGAACCGGATGGAAATGGAGAAACCTGTACTTTCAGAGAAGGAGCAGAAGCTACAAGCAATAAACGTCATGTAAATGGGAGATTTTACAAATATGAGGAATAAGAAATATAAGAAATCTGCAGATAGAAAATATGCAAGAAGTTCATCAATTGTTTGAAACTGGCATTTTCTGGTACAGAGAACCAGCTTTGCAGAGCTTGAAGGATATGGAGAAATTGCAGTTGCCTTGAATTCGGGGAAGCTGGGAATGTGCTGAATGACATGCTGCTGAAAAATTGGTAATTTGACAAATACAGAGAACTACAAATGCTGATAAATAGAAAACATGATGAATTTAAGTTTCAGATCAATGAAGAGTCGTTGAAAATGTGGATAATGTTACATATAGTGAGATTTATGCAGTTGGGCATAAGAATTTAGTAGAGATTGTGAAACTGATGGAATTGGAGTACTTTTGACATTCAGGGAAATAGGAGAAGCTACAAGCAGTGGATTTAAGGGAAAGGTGATTTGTTACAATGATGGGGAACAGGAAATATCTGCAGATAGAGAAAACGCAAGGAGTTGTCATTTTGCTGGAACAAAGAGCAGGATTTGCAGAATTTGAAGGATCTGGTGAAATTGAATCTGCGGTGAATGCCGTTGAACATGGAGATGTGCAACATCTAATAAATTGCTGTAAAAAGAAAATTAGATGAAAGCAGACAATTACATTTGCTGAAAAAGAGAGAAATTGAGGAATTGAAGTTTCATACTAGTGAGGGGTAGCTGGAAATGTGGATGTTGTTCGAAATAAAGAGATTCGTGCAGTAAGACATTAGAAATTGGTAGAAGGAAATGGAGAAATTTTTACTTTCAGAGAACGAGCCGAAGCTACAAGCAGCAAACTTCATGGAAATGGGAGATTTTACAAATATGAGGAATGAGAAATCTGCAGATACAGAATATGCAAGAAGATGATCATTTGTTTGAAACTGGCATTTTCTGGCACAGAGAACCAGCTCTGCAGAACTTGAAGGATATCGAGAAATTGCAGTTGCGTTCAATTCGCAGAAGCTGGGAATGTGCTCAATGACATGCTGCTGAAAAATTGGTAATTTGACAGATACAGAGAACTAGGTATGCTGATAAATAGCAAACATGATGAATTTCAGTTTCAGATCAATGAGGTGTCGTTGAAAATGTGGATATTGTTAGACATAGAGAGATTTATGCAGTTGGACATAAGAATTTAGTTGAGATAGTGAAACTGATGGAAATGGAGTAATTTTGACTTTCAGGCTAATAGCAGACGCTACAAGCAGTGGATTTAATTGAAATGTGGTTTGTTACAATGATGGGGAACAGGAAATAGCTGCAGATAGAGAAAATGCAAGGAGTTGTCATTTTGCTGGATCAGAGAGCAAGATTTGCAGAATTTGAAGGATATGGTGAAATTGAAGCTGCGGTGAATGCGGTAGAACATGCAAATGTGCTCAATCTAACAAATTGCTGTAAATAGCGAATTAGATGGAAGCAGAGAACTACATGTGTTGAAAAAGAGAGAACTTGAGGAATTGAAGTTTCAGACTAATGAGGAGTTGCTAGAAATGTGCATGTCATTAGCAATAGAGAGATTAATGCAGTTGGACAGAAGAAATTAGTAGAGATAGAGAGACTGATGATAATGGAAATTTTTTTACATTCAGAGAAATAGCAGAAGCTAGAAACAACAGCGTAAAAGGACATGTGGCATGCTACAAATATGGGGAACAAAAAATGTCTGCAGATAGAGAAAATGCAAGGGGTTGATCAATTATTTGAAATGGCATTTTGATGGAACAGAGCGCAGGATTTGCAGACTCTCAAGGATATGGTGAAATTGAAGCTGCGGCGAATGCGGAGAACCTGCGAACGTGCTCAAGCTAACAAATTGCTGTAAATAGAGAATTAGTTGGAAGCAGAGAAATACATTTGCCAAAAAAGAGAGAAATTGAAGTATTGAAGGTTCGGACCAATCAGGTGTTGCTGGAAATGTGGATGTCGTTAGAAATAGACAGATTAATGCACTTGGACACAAGAAATTAGTAGAGTTAGAGAAACTGCTGGAAATGGAGAAATTGGTACATTGAGAGAAGGAGTTGCAGCTTCAAGCAACGCAATTCATTAAAATGGGAGATTATACAAATATGGGGAATGAAAAATATGAGAAATCTGCAAATAAAGAAACTGCAAGAAGTTGAGCTGTTATTTGACGTTCGCATTTTGCTGGAACAGAGAGCCAGCCGTGCAAGATTAGAACGCTATGGTAATATTGAAGTTGCGGGAAATGCGGAGAACCTGCAAATGTGCTCAATCTAATAGGTTGCTGTAAGTTGAGAATTGGGTGGATGCAGAGAACTAGATTTGCTGAGAATGAGAAAAGTATGGAAATTGTAGGTTCAGGAAAATGAGTAGTGGAAGAAATGGAGTAATTTTGAATTTCAGGCTGAGAGCAGAAGCTACAAGCAGTGGATTTAATTGAAATGTGGTTTGTTACAATGATGGGGAACAGGAAATATCAGCAGATAGAGAAAATGCATGGAGCTGTCATTTTGCTGGATCAGAGAGCAAGATTTGCAGAATTTGAAGGATCTGGTGAAATTGAAGCTGCGGTGAATGCGGTAGAACATGCAAATGTGCTCAATCTAACAAATTGCTGTAAATAGCGAATTAGATAGAAGCAGAGAACTACATTTGTTGAAAAAGAGAGAACTTGAGGAATTGAAGTTTCAGACTAATGAGGAGTTGCTGGAAATGTGGATGTCATTAGCAATAGAGAGATTAATGCAGTTGGACAGAAGAAATTAGTAGAGATAGAGAGACTGATGATAATGAATTTTTTTTTACATTCAGAGAAATAGCCGAAGCTAGAAACAGCAGAGTTACAGGACATGTGGCGTGCTACAAATATGGGGAACAAAAAAATGTCTGCAGATAGAGAAAATGCAAGGAGTCGATCAATTAATTGAAGTTCGCATTTTGATGGGGCAGAGGGCAGGATTTGCAGACTTTCAAGGATATGGTGAAATTGAAGCTGCGGCGAATGCAGAGAACCTGCAAAAGTGCTCAATCTAACAAATTTGCTGTAAATAGAGAATTAGTTGGAAGCAGAGAAATACATTTGCTAAAAAAGAGAGAAATTGAGGAATTGAAAGTTCGGACAAATGAGGTGTTGCTGGAAATGTGGTTGTCATTAGAAATAGACAGATTAATGCACTTAGACACAAGAAATTAGTAGAGTTAGAGAAACTGATGGAAATGGAGAAATTGGTACAATGAGAGAAGGAGTGGCAGCTACAAGCAACGCAATTCATTAAAATGGGAGGTTATACAAATATCGGGAATGAGAAATATGAGAAATCTCTAGATAGAGAAACTGCAAGGAGCTGATCTGTTATTTGACCTTCGCATTTTGCTGGAACAGAGAGCCAGCCATGCAAGATTAGAACGCTATGGTAATATTGAGGTTGCGGGAAATGCGGAGAACCTGCAGAAGTGCTCAATCTAACAAATTTGCTGTAAATAGAGAATTAGTTGGAAACAGAGAAATACATTTGCTAAAAAAGAGAGAAATTGAGGAATTGAAAGTTCGGACAAATGAGGTGTTGCTGGAAATGTGGTTGTCATTAGAAATAGACAGATTAATGCACTTGGACACAAGAAATTAGTAGAGTTAGAGAAACTGATGGAAATGGAGAAATTGGTACAATGAGAGAAGGAGTGGCAGCTACAAGCAACGCAATTCATTAAAATGGGAGGTTATACAAATATCGGGAATGAGAAATATGAGAAATCTCTAGATAGAGAAACTGCAAGGAGCTGATCTGTTATTTGACCTTCGCATTTTGCTGGAACAGAGAGCCAGCCATGCAAGATTAGAACGCTATGGTAATATTGAGGTTGCGGGAAATGCGGAGAACCTGCAAATGTGCTCAATCTAACAGGTTGCTGTAAGTTGAGAATTTGGTGGATGCAGAGAACTAGATTTGGTGAGAAGGAGAAAAGTACAGAAATTGTAGGTTCAGGAAAATGAGGAGTAGCTGGAAATGTGAATGTTGTTCGAAATAAAGAGATTCATGCAGTAAGACATTAGACATTAATAGAGATATAGAACCGGAAGGAAATGGAGAAATTTGTACTTTCAGAGAAGGAGCAGAAGCTACAAGCAATAAACTTCATGGAAATGGGAGATTTTACAAATATGAGGAATGAGAAATATGAGAAATCTGCAGTTAGAGAATATGCAAGAAGTTGATCAATTGTTTGAAACTGCCATTTCCTGGCACAGAGAACCAGTTTGCAGAACTTGAAGGATATGCAGAATATGCAGTTGCCTTGAATGCGGGGAAGCTGGGAATGTGCTGAATGACATGCTGCTGAAAAATTACTAATTTGACAGATACAGAGAACTACGAATGCTGATAAATAGAAAACATGATGAATTTAAGTTTCAGATCAATGAGGAGTCGTTGAAGATGTGGATAATGTTAGATACATAGAGATTTATGCAGTTGGGCATAAGAATTTAGTACAGATAGTGAAACTGATGGAAATGGAGTAATTTTGACATTCAGGGAAATAGCAGAACCTACAAGCAGTGGAGTTAATGCAAATGTGGTTTGTTACAATGATGGGGAACGGGAAATATCTGCAGATAGAGAAAATGCAAGGAGTTGTCATTTTGCTGGTACAGAGAGCAGGATATGCAGAATTTGAACGATATGGTGAAATTGAAACTGCGGTGAATGCGGTAAAACATGGAAATGAGCTCAATCTAACAATTTGCTATAAAAGGAGATTAAAGTGGATGCAGAGAACTACATTTGCTAAAAAAGAGAGAAATTGAGGAATTGAAGTTTCATACTAATGAGGGGTAGCTGGAAATGTGGATGTCCTTAACAATATAGAGATTAATGCAGTTGGACATAAGAAAATAGTAGAGATAGAGAAACTGATGATAACGGAAAAAATTTTACATTCAGAGAAATAGCAGAAGCTAGAAACAGCAGAGTTAAATGACATGTGGCATGCTACAAATTTTGGGACAAAAAAATGTCTGCAGATAGAGAAAATGCAAGGAGTCAATCAATTATTTGAAGTTGCCATTTTGATGGACGAGAGGCCACGATTTGCTGACTTTCAAGGATATGGTGAAATTGAAGCTGCGGCGAATGCGGAGAACCCGCGAATGTGCTCAATCTAACAAATTGCTGTAAATAGAGAATTAGTAGGAAGCAAACTACATTTGCTAAAATAGAGAGAAATTGAGGTATTTAAGGTTCGGGCCAATGAGGAGTTGCTGGAAATGTGGATATCGTTATAAATAGATAGAGTAATGCACTTGGACACAAGAAATTAGTAGAGTTAGAGAAACTAATGGAAATGGAGGAATTCGTACATTGAGAGAAGGAGTGGCAGCTACAAGCAAAGAAATTCATTAAAATGGGAGATTATACAAATATGGGGAATGAGAAATATGAGAAATCTGCAGATAGAGAAACTGCAAGGAGCTGATCTGTTATTTGATGGTCGCATTTTCCTGGAACAGAGAGTCAGCCGAGCAAGATTAGAAGGGTATGGTAAAATTGAAGTTTGCGGGGAATGCAGAGTACCTGCAAATGTGCGCAATCTAACAGGTTGCTGTAAGTTGAGAATTGGGTGGTTGCAGACAACTAGATTTGGTGAGAATGAGAAAAGTACAGAAATTGCAGCTTCAGGAAAATGAGGAGTAGCTGGAAATGTGGATGTTGTTCGAAATAAAGAGATTCGTGCAGTAAGACATTAGAAATTGGTAGAGGTATAGAAATGGAAGGAAATGGAGAAATTTTTACTTTCAGAGAACGAGCCGAAGCTACAAGCAGCAAACTTCATGGAAATGGGAGATTTTACAAATATGAGGAATGAGAAATCTGCAGATACAGAATATGCAAGAAGATGATCATTTGTTTGAAACTGGCATTTTCTGGCACAGAGAACCAGCTCTGCAGAACTTGAAGGATATGGAGAAATTGCAGATGCGTTCAAATCACAGAAGCTGGGAATGTGCTCAATGACATGCTGCTGAAAAATTGGTAATTTGACTGATACAGAGAACTAGGTATGCTGATAAATAGCGAACATGATGAATTTAAGTTTCAGATCAATGAGGTGTCGTTGTAAATGTGGATATTGTTAGTTATAGAGAGATTTATGCAGTTGGACATAAGAATTTAGTAGAGATAGTGAAACTGATGGAAATGGAGTAATTTTGACTTTCAGGCTAATAGCAGAAGCTACAAGCAGTGGATTTAATTGAAATGTGGTTTGTTACAATGATGGGGAACAGGAAATATCTGCAGATAGAGAAAGTGCAAGGAGTTGTCATTTTGCTGGATCAGAGAGCAAGATTTGTAGAATTTGAAGGATATGGTGAAATTGAAGCTGCGGTGAATGCGGTAGAACATGCAAATGTGCTCAATCTAACAAATTGCTGTAAAAAGAGAATTAGATGGAAGCAGAGAACTACATTTGCTGAAAAAGAGAGAAATTGAGGAATTGAAGTTTCAGACTAACAAGGAGTAGCTGGAATTGTGGATCTCATTAGCAATAGAGAGATTAATGCAGTTGGACATAAGAATTTAGTAGAGATAGAGAAACTGATGTTAATGGAATTTTTTTAATTTCAGAGAAGTAGCCGAAGCTAGAAACAGCAGAGTTAAAGGACATGTGGCATGCTACAAATATGGGGAACAACAAGATGTCTGCAGATAGAGAAAATGCAAGGAGTTGATCAATTATTTGAAGTAGGCATTTTGATGGAACAGAGGGCAGGATTTGCAGACTTTCAAGGATATGGTGAAATTGAAGCTGTGGCGAATGCGGAGAACCTGCAAATGTGCTCAATCTAACAAATTGCTGTAAATAGAGAACTAGTTGTTAGCAGAGAACTACATTTGCTAATAAAGAGAGAAATTGAAGAATTGAAGGTTCGGGCCAATGAGGAGTTGCTGGGAATGTGGATCTCGTTAGAAATAAACAGATTAATGCACTTGGACACAAGAAATTAGTAGAGTTAGAGAAACGGATGGAAATGGAAAAATTCGTACATTGAGAGAAGGAGTAGCAGCTACAAGCAACGAACTTCATTAAAATGGGAGATTATACAAATATGGGGAATGAGAAATATGAGAAATCTGCAGATAGAGAAACTGCTAGGTGTGGATCTGTTACTTGACGTTCAAATTATGCTGGAACAGAGAGCCAGCCGTGCAAGATTAGAAGGGTATGGTAATATTGAAGTTGCGGAGAATGCGGAGAAACTGCAAATGTGCTCAATCTAACAGGTTGCTGTAAGTTGAGAATTGGGTGGGTGCTGAGAACTAGATTGGGTGAGAATGAGAAAAGTACAGAAATTGTAGGTTCAGGAAAATGAGGAGTACCTGGAAATGTGGATGTTGTTTGAAATAAAGAGATTCATCCAGTAAGACATTAGAAATTAGTAGAGATATAGAACCGGAATGAGATGGAGAAATTATTACATTCAGAGAAAGAGCAGAAGCTACAAGCAATAAATTTCATGGAAATGGGAGATTTTACAAATATGAGGAATGAGAAATATGAAAAAGCTGCAGAAAAATTGGTAATTTGACAGATACAGAGAACTAGGTATGCTGATAAATGGAGAACATGATGACTTGAAGTTTCAGGTCAATGAGGAGTCGTTGGAAAGGTGGATATTGTTAGATATAGAGAGATTTATGCAGTTGGACAAAAGAATTTAGTAGAGCTGGTGAAACTGATGGAAATGGAGCAATTTTGATATTCAGTGAAATAACCGAAGCTACAAGCAGTGGATTTAATGGAAATGTGGTTTGTTACAATGATGGACAACAGGAAATATCTGCAGATAGAGAAAATGCAAGGAGTTGTCATTTTGCTGCAACAGAGAGCAGGATTTGCAGAATTTGAATGATATGGTGAAATTGAAGCTATGGTGAATGCGGTAGAACATGCAAATGTTCTCAATCTAAAAAATTGCTGTAAAAAAAGAATTAGATGGAAGCAGAGAACTACATTTGCTGAAAAAGAGAGAAATTGAGGAATTGAAGTTTCTGACTATTGAGGAGTAACCGTAAATGTGGATGTCATTAGCAAGAGAGAGATTAATGCAGTTGGGCATAATAAATTAGTAGAGATAGAGAAACTGATTAAAATAGATTTTTTTTTACATTCAGAGCAATTGCAGAAGCTAGAAACAGCAGAGTTAAAGGAGATGTGGCATGCTACAGATATGGGGAACAAACAAATGTCTGCAGATAGAGAAAATACAATGGGATGATCAATTATTTGAAGTTGGCATTTTCCTGGAACAGACGCAGGATTTGCAGACTTTCAAGGATATGGTGAAATTGAAGCTGCGGTGAATGCGGAGGACCTGCGAATGTGCTCAATCTAACAACTTGCTGTAAATAGAGAATTAGTTGGAAGCAGAGAACTACACTAGCTAAAAAAAGAGAGAAATTGAGGAATTGAAGGTTCAGGCCAATGAGGATTTGCTGGAAATGTTGATGTCGTTAGAAATAGACAATTTAATGCACTTGGACACAATAAATTAATAGAGTTAGAGAAACTGATGGAAATGGAGAAATTCGTAGATTGAGAGAAGGAGTAGCAGCAACAAGCAGCGAAATTGATTAAAATGGGAGATTTTACAAATATGGGGAATGAGAAATATGAGAAATCTGCAGATAGAGAAACTGCAAGGAGCTGATCTGTTATTTGACGTTCGCATTTTGCTGGAACAGACAGCCAGCCATGCAAGATTTGAAGGGTATGGTAAAATTGAAGTTTCAGGGAATGTGGAGAACCTGCAAATGTGCTCAATCTAACAGGTTGCTGTAAGTTGTGAATGGGGTGGATGCAGAGAACTAGATTTGGTGAGAATGATAAAAGTACTGAAATTGCAGGTTCAGGAAAATGAGGAGTAGGTGGAAACGTGATTGTTGTTCGGAATAAAGAGATTCATGCATTAAGACATTAGAAATTAGTAGAAATATAGAACCGGAAGGAAATGGAGAAATTTGTACTTTCAGAGAGGGAGCAGAAGCTACAAGCATTAAACTTCATGGAAATGGGAGATTTTACAAATATGAGGAATGAGAAATATGAGAAATATGCAGTTAGGGAATATGCAAGAAGTTGATCAATTGTTTGAAACTGGCATTTTCTGGCACAAAGAACCAGCTTTGCAGAACTTGAAGGATATGGAGAAATTGCAGATGCGTTGAATTCGGGGAAGCTGGGAATGTGCTGAATGACATGCTGTTGAAAAATTGGTGATTTAACAGAAAAAGAGAACTGGGTATGCTAATAAATAGAGAACATGATGAATTTAAGTTTCAGATCAATGAGTAGTCGTTGAAACTGTGGATATTGTTAGATATGGAGAGATTTATGCAGTTGGACATAAGAATTTAGTAGAGATAGTGAAACTGATGGAAATGGAGTAATTTTGATATTCAGGGAAATAGCAGAAGCTACAAGCAGTGGATTAAATGGAAATGTGGTTTGTTACAATGATGCGGAACAGGAAATATCTGCAGATAGAGAAAATGCAAGGAGTTGTCATTTTGCTGCAACAGAGAGCAGGATTTGCAGAATTTGAAGGATATGGTGAAATTGAAGCTACGGTGAATGCGGTAGAACATGCAAATGTGCTCAATCTAAAAAATTGCTGTAATAAGAGAATTAGATGGAAGCAGAGAACGACATTTGCTGAAATTTGAGGAATTGAAGTTTCAGGCTAATGAGGATAGCTGGAAATGTGGATGTCATTAGCAATAGAGAGATTAATGCAGTTGGACAAAAGAAATTAGTTGAGATAGAGAAACTGATGATATTGGAAAGATTTTTACATTCATAGAAATAGCAGAAGCTAGAAACAACAGAGTTAAAGCTACTGCTACAATTATGGAGAACAAAAAAATGTCTGCAGATAGAGAAAATGCAAGGAGTTGATCAATGATTTGAAGTTTGCATTTTTATGGAACAGAGGATAAGATTTGCAGACTTTCAAGGATATGGCGACATTGAAGCTGCAGCCAATGCGCAGAACCTGCAAATGTGCTCAATCTAACAAATTGCTGTAAAAACAGAAATAGATGGAAATAGAGAACAACATTTGCGGAAAAAGAGAGAAATTGAGGAATTGAAGTTTCAGACTAATGAGGAGTAGCTGGAAATGTGGATGTCATTAGCAAGAGAGAGATTAATGCAGTTGGGCATAAGAAATTAATAGAGATAGAGAAACTGATGATAATGGAAAAATTTATACATTCAGAGAAATAGCAGAAGCTAGAAACAGCAGAGTTAAAGGAAATGTGGCATGCTACAAATATGGGGTACAAAGAAATGTCTGCAGATAGAGAAAATGCCAGGAGTTGATCAATGATTTGAAGTTGGCATTTTGATGGAACAGACGGCAGGATTTGCAGACTTTCAAGGATATGGTGAAATTGAAGCTGCGGCGAATGCGGAGAACCTGCAAATGTGATCAATCTAACAAATTGCTGTAAATAGAGAATTAGTTGGAAGCAGAGAACTACATTTGCTAAAAAAGAGAGAAGTTGAGGAATTGAATGTTCGGTACAATGAGGAGTTGCTGGAAATGTGGATGTCGTTAGAAATAGAGAGATTAATGCAATTGGACACAAGAAATTAGTAGAGTTAGAGAAACTGATGGAAATGGAGCAATTCGTACATTGAGAGAAGGAGTAGCAACTACAAGCAACGAAATTCATTCAAATGGGAGATAATACAAATATGGGGAATGAGCAATATGAGAAATCTGCAGATAGAGAATCTGCAAGGAGCTGATCTGTTATATGACGTTCGCATTTTGCTGGAACAGAGAGCCATCCGTGGAAGATTAGAAGGGTATGGTAAAATTGCAGTTGCGGAGTATGCGGAGAACCTGCAAATGTGCTCAATCTAACAGGTTGCTGTAAGTTGAGGATTGGGTGGATGCAGAGAACTAGATTTAGTGAGAATCAGAAATGTACAGAAATTGTAGTTTCAGTAAAATGAGGAACAGCTGGAAATGTGGATGTTGTTCGAAATAAAGAGATTCGTGCAGTAAGGCGTTAGAAATTGGTAGAGATACAGAACCGGAAGGAAATATAGAAATTATTACTTTCAGAGAAGGAGCAGAAGCTACAAGCAATAAACATCATGGAAATGGGAGATTTTACAAATATGAGCAATGAGAAATATGAGAACTCTGCAGATAGAGAATATGCAAGAAGTTGATCAATTGATTGAAACTGGCATTTTCTGGCACAGAGAACCAGCTTTGCAGAACTTGAAGGATATGAAGAACTTGCAGTTCCGTTGAATGCGGGGAAGTTGGGAATGGGCTGAATAACTTGCTGCTTAGAAATTGGTAATTTGACAGGTACAGAGAATTTGCTATGCTGATAAATAGAGAACATGATGAATTGAAGTTTCAGCTCAATGAGGATTCGTTGAAAATGTGGATATTGTTAGGTATGGAGAGATTTATGCAGTAGGATATAAGAATTTGGGAGAGATAGTGCAACTGATGGAAATGGAGTAATTTTGACATTCAGGGAAATAGCAGAAGCTACAACAGTGGATTTAATGGAAATGTGCTTTGTTACAATGATGGGTAACAGGAGATAACTGCAGATAAGATAATGCAAGGAGTTGTCATTTGGCTGGAACTGAGAGCAGGATTTGCAGAATTTGAAGGATATGTTGAAATTGAAGCTGCGGTGAAAGCGGTAGAACATGCAAATATGCTCAATCTAACAAATGGCTTTAAAAAGTGAATTAGATGGAGGCAGAGAACTACATTTACTGAAAAAGAGAGAAATTGACGAATTGAAGTTTCAGACTAATGAGGAGTAGCTGGAAAGGTGGATGTCATTAGCAATAGAGAGATTAATGCAGTTGGACATAAGAAATAAGTAGAGATAGAGAAACTGATGATAATGGAAAAATTTTTACATTCACCGAAATAGCAGAAGCTAGAGACAGCAGAGTTAAAGGAAATGCGGCATGCGACCAATATGGCGTACAAAGAAATGTCTGCAGATCAAGAAAATGCAAGGAGTTGATCAATGATTTGAAGTTGGCATTTTGATGGAACAGAGCGCAGGATTTGCAGACTTTCAAGGATATGGTGAAATTGAAGCTGCGGCCAATGCGCAGAACCAGCAAATGTGCTCAATGTAACAGGTTGCTGTAAATTGAGAATTGGGTGGATGCAGAGAACTAGATTTAGTGAGAATGAGAAATGTACAGAAATTGTAGTTTCAGGAAAATGAGGAATAGCTGGAAATGTGGATTTTGTTCGAAATAAAGAGATTCGTGCAGTAAGACGTTAGAAATTGGTAGAGATATAGAACCCGAAAGAAATGGAGAAATTAATACTTTCAGAGAAGGAGCAGAAGCTACAAGGAATAAACTTCATGGAAATGGGCGATTTTACAAATATGAGGAATGAGAAATATGAGAACTCTGCAGATAGGGAATATGCAAGAAGTTGATCAATTGTTTGAAACTGGCATTTTCTGGCACAGAGAACCAGCTTTGCAGAACTTGAAGGATATGAAGAACTTGCAGTTCCGTTGAATGCCGGGAAGCTGGTAATGTGCTGAATGACTTGCTGCTGAGAAATTGGTAATTTGACAGATACAGAGAACTAGGTATGCTGATAAATTGAGAACATGATTAATTGAAGTTTCAGCTCAATGAGGAGTCGTTGAAAATGTGGATAATGTTAGATATAGGGAGATTTATGCAGATGGACAAAAGAATTTAGTAGAGATATTGCAACTGATGGATATGGAGTAATTTTGGCATTCAGGGAAGTCTCAGAAGCTACAAGCAGTGGATTTAATGGAAATGTGGTTTGTTACAATGATGGGGAACAGGAAATATCTGCAGACAGAGAAAATGCAAGGGGTTGTCATTTTGCTGCAACAGAGAGCAGGATTTGCAGTATTTGAGGGATATGTTGAAATTGAGGCTGCGGTGAATGCGGTAGAACATGCAAATGTGCTCAATCTAACAAATTGCTTTAAAAAGAGCATTAGATGGAAGCAGAGAACTGCATTTACTGAATTAAGAGAGAATTGGTGTATTGAAGTTTCAGACTAATGAGGAGTAGCTGGAAAGTTGGATGTCATTAGCAATAGAGAGATTAATGCAGTTGGACATAAGAAATAAGAAGAGATAGAGAAACTGATGATAATGGAAAAATTTTACATTCAGAGAAATAGCAGAAGCTAGAAACAGCAGAGTTAAAGGAAATGTGGCATGCAACAAATATGGGGTACAAAGAAATGTCTGCAGATCGAGAAAATGCAAGGAGTTGATCAATGATTAGAAGTTGGCATTTTGATGGAACAGACGGCAGGATTTGCAGACTTTCAAGGATATGGTGAAATTGAAGCTGGGGCGAATGCGGAGAACCTGCAAAAGTGCTCAATCTAACAAATTGCTGTAAATAGAGAATTAGTTGGAAGCAGAGAACTACATTTGCTGAAAAAGAGAGAAATTGAGGAATTGAAGCTTTAGGCCAATGAGGAGTTTGCTGGAAATGTGGATGTCGTTAGAAATAGAGAGATTAATGCAATTTGACACAAGAAATTAGTCGAGTTAGAGAAACTGATGGAAACGGAGAAATTCGTACATTGAGAGAAGGAGTAGCAGCTACAAGCAACGAAATTCATTAAAATGGGAGATTATACAAATGTGGGGATTGAGCAATATGAGAAATCTGCAGATAGAGTATCTGCAATGAGCTGATCTGTTACTTGACCTTCGAATTTTGCTGGAACAGAGAGCCAGCCGTGCAAGATTAGAAGGGTATGGTAAAATTGTACTTGCGGGGAATGCAGAGAACCTGCAAATGTGCTCAATCTAACAGGTTGCTGTAAATTGAGAATTGGGTGGATGCAGAGCACTAGATTTAGTGAGAATGAGAAATGTACAGAAATTGTAGTTTCAGGAAAATGAGGAACAGCTGGAAATGTGGATGTTGCTCGAAATAAAGAGATTCGTGCAGTAAAACGTTAGAAATTGGTAGAGATATAGAACCGGAAAGAAATGGAGAAATTAGTACTTTCAGAGAAGGAGCAGAAGCTACAAGCAATAAACTTCATGCAAATGGGAGATTTTACAAATATGAGCAATGAGAAATATGAGAACTCTGCAGATAGAGAATATGCAAGAAGTTGATCGAATTGTTTGAGACTGGCATTTTCTGGCACAGAGAAACAGCTTTGCAGAACTTGAAGGATATGAAGAACTTGCAGTTCCGTTGAATGCGGAGAAGGTGGGAATGTGCTGAATGACTTGCTGCTGAGAAATTGGTAATTTGACAGGTACAGAGAATTTGCTGTGCTGATAAATTGAGAACATGATGAATTGAAGTTTCAGCTCAATGAGGATTCGTTGAAAATGTGGATATTGTTCGGTATGGAGAGAATTACGCAGTTGGATATAAGAATTTAGAAGAGATAGTGCAACTGATGGAAATGGAACAATTCTGACATTCAGGGAAATAGCAGAAGCTACAAGCAGTGGATTTAATGGAAATGTGCTTTGTTACAATGATGGGGAACAGGAGATATCTGCACATAGAGATAATGCAAGGAGTTGTCATTTTGCTGGAACAGAGAGCAGGATTTGCAGAATCTGAAGGATATGTTGAAATTGAAGCTGCGGTGAAAGCGGTAGAACATGCAAATGCGCTCAATCTAACAAATTGCTTTAAAAAGAGAATTAGATGGAAGCAGAGAACTACATTTACTGAAAAAGAGAGAAATTGACGAATTGAAGTTTCAGACTAATGAGGAGCAGCTGGAAATGTGGATGTCATTAGCAATAGAGAGATTAAAGCAGTTGGACATAAGAAACAAGTAGAGATAGAGAAACTGATGATAATGGAAAAAATTTTTCATTATGGTGAAATTGAAGCTGCGGCGAATGCGGAGAACCTGCAAAGGTGCTCAATCTAACAAATTGCTGTAAATAGAGAATTAGTTGGAAGCAGCGAAATACATTTGCAAAAAAAGAGAGAAATTGAGGAATTGAAAGTTCGGACCAATGAGGAGTTGCTGGAAATGTGGATGTCGTTAGAAATGGAGAGATTAATGCAATTGGACAGAAGAAATTAGTAGAGTTAGAGAACCTGATGGAAATTGAGAAATTTGCACATTGAGAGAAGGAGGAGCAGCTACAAGCACCGAAATTCATTAAAATGGGAGATTATACAAGTATGGCGAATGAGCAATATGAGAAATCTGCAGATAGAGAACCTGCAAGGAGCTGATCTGTTATTTGATGTTCGCATTTTGCTGGAACAAAGAGCCAGCCGTGCAAGATTAGAAGGGTATGGTAAAATTGCAGTTGCGGGGAATGAGGAGAACCTGCAAATGTGCTCAATCTAACAGGTTGCTGTAAATTGAGAATTGGGTGGATGCTGAGAACTGGATTTAGTGAGAATGAGAAATGTACAGAAATTGTAGTTTCAGGAAAATGAGGAATAGCTGGAAACGTGGATGTTGTTCGAAATAAAGAGATTCGTGCAGTGATTCGTTAGAAATTGGTAGTGATATAGAACCTGAAAGAAATGGAGATATTAGTACTTTCAGAGAAGGAGCAGAAGTTACAAGGAATAAACATCATGGAAATGGGAGATTTTACAACTATGACGAATGAGAAATATGAGAACTCTGCAGATAGAGAATATGCAAAAAGTTGATCAATTGTTTGAGACTGGCATTTTCTGGCACAGAGAACCAGCTTTGCAGAACATGAAGGATATGCAGAAATTGCAGTTGCGTTGAATGCGGGGAACATGGGAATGTGCTGAATGACTTGCTGCTGAGAAATTGGTAATTTGACAGATACAGAGAACTAGGTATGCTGATAAATTGAGAACATGATGAATTGAAGTTTCAGCTCAATGAGGAGTCGTTGAAAATGTGGATATTGTTAGATATAGAGAGATTTATGCAGTTGGACATAAGAATTTAGTTGAGATAGTGCAACTGATGGAAGTGGACTAATTATGACATTCAGGGAAATAGCGGAAGCTACAAGCAGTGGATGTAATGGAAACTTGGTTAGTTACAATGATGGGGAACAGGAAATATCTGCAGATACAGAAAATGCAAGGAGTTGTCATTTTGCTGCAACAGAGAGCAGGATTTGCAGAATTTGAAGGGTTTGGTGTAATTGAAGCTGCGGTGAATGCGGTAGAACATGCAAATGTGCTCAATCTAACAAATTGCTTTAAAAAGAGAATTAGATGGAAGCAGAGAACTACATTTACTCAAAAAGAGAGAAATTGACGAACTGAAGTTTCAGACTAATGAGGAGTAGCTGGAAAGGTGGATGTCATCAGCAATAGAGAGATTAATGCAGTTGGACATAAGAAATAAGTAGAGATAGAGAAACTGATGATAATGGAAAAATCTTCACATTCACAGAAATAGCAGAGGCTAGAAACAGCAGAATTAAAGGAAATGTGGCATGCGACAAATATGGGGTACAAAGAAATGTCTGCAGATCGAGAAAATGCAAGGAGCTGATCAATGATTTGCAGTTGGCATTTTGATGGAACAGACGGCAGGATTTGCAGACTTTCAAGGATATGGTGAAATTGAAGCTGCGGCAAATGCGGAGAACCTGCAAATGTGCTCAATCTAACAAATTGCTGTAAATAGAGAATTAGTTGGAAGCAGAGAACTACATTTGCTGAAAAAGAGAGAAATTGAGGAATTGAAGCTTCGGGCCAATGAGGAGTTGCTGGAAATGTGGATGTCGTTAGAAGTAGAGAGATTAATACAATTTGACACAAGAAATTAGTCGAGTTAGCGAAACTGATGGAAACGGAGAAATTCGTACATTGAGAGAAGGAGTAGCAGCTACAAGCAACGAAATTCATTAAAATGGGAGATTATGCAAATATGGGGATTGAGCAATATGAGAAATCTGCAGATAGAGAACCTGCAAGGAGCTGATCTGCTTTTTGACGGTCGCAATTTGCTGGAACAGAGAGCCAGCCGTGCAAGATTAGAAGGGTATGGTAAAATTGCAGTTGAGGGGAATGCGGAGAACCTGCAAATGTGCTCAATCTAACAGGTTGCTATAAGTTGATAATTGAATGGATGCAGAGAACTAGATTTAGTGAGAATGAGAAATGTACAGAAATTGTAGTTTCAGGAAAATGAGGAATAGCTGGAAATGTGGATGTTGTTCGAAATAAAGAGATTCGTGCAGTAAGATGTTAGAAATTGGTAGAGATATAGAACCGGAAAGAAATGGAGAAATTAGTACTTTCAGAGAAGGAGCAGAAGTTACAAGCAATAATCTTCATGGAAATGGGAGATTTTACAAATATGAGGACTGAGAAATATGAAAACTCTGCAGATAGAGAATATGCAAGAAGTTGATCAATTGTTAAAAACTGGCATTTTCTGGCACAGAGATCCAGCTTTGCAGAACTTGATGGATATGAAGAAATTGCAGTTCCGTTGAATGTGGGGAAGGTGGGAATGTGCTGAATGACTTGCTGCTGAGAAATTGGTAATTTGACAGATACAGAGAACTAGGTATGCTGATAAATTGATAACATGATGAATTGAAGTTTCAGCTCAATGAGGAGTGGTTGAAAATGTGGATATTGTTAGATATAGAGAGATTTATGCAGTTGGACAAAAGAATTTAGTAGAGTCAGTGCAACTGATGGAAATGGAGTAATTTTGACATTCAGGGAAATAGCAGAAGCTACAAGCAGTGGATTTAATGGAAATGTGCTTTGTTACAATGATGGGGAACAGGAGATATCTGCAGATAGAGAAAATGCAAGGAGTTGTCATTTTGCTGGAACAAAGAGCAGATTTGCAGAATTTGAAGGATATGTTGAAATTCAAGCTGCGGTGAATGCGGTAGAACATGCAAATGTGCTCAATCTAACAAATTGCTTTAAAAAGAAAATTAGATGGAAGCAGAGAACTACATTTACTGAAAAAGAGAGAAATTGACGAACTGAAGTTTCAGACTAATGAGGAGTAGCTGGAAAGCTGGATTTCATTAGCAATAGAGGGATTAATGCACTTGGACATAACAAACAAGTAGAGATAGAGAAACTGATTATATTGGAAAAATTTTTACATTCACAGAAAGGGCAGAAGCTAGAGACAGCAGAGTTTAAGGAAATGCGGCATGCGACAAATATGGGGTACAAAGAAATGTCTGCAGATCGAGAAAATGCAAGGAGTTGACCAATGATTTGATGTTGGCATTTTGATGGAACAGACGGGAGGATTTGCAGACTTTCAAGGATATGGTGAAATTGAAGCTGCGGCGAATGCGGAGAACCTGCAAATGTGCTCAATCTAACAGGTTGCTGTAAGTTGAGAATTGGGTGGATGCAGAGAACTTGATTTAGTGAGAATGAGAAATGTACAGATATTGTACTTTCAGGAAAATGAGGAACAGCTGGAAATGTGGATTTTGTTCGAAATAAAGAGATTCGTGCAGTAAGACGTTAGAAATTGGTAGAGATATAGAACCGGAAAGAAATGGAGAATTTAGTACTTTCAGAGAAGGAGCAGAAGCTACAAGCAATAAACTTCATGGAAGTGGGCGATTTTACAAATATGAGGAATGAGAAATATGAGAACTCTGCAGATAGAGAATATGCAAGAAGTTGATCAATTGTTTGAAACTGGCATTTTCTAGCGCAGAGAAACAGCTTTGCAGAACTTGAAGGATATGGAGAAATTGCAGTTGCGTTGAATGCGGAGAAACTGGGAATGTGCTGAATGACTTGCTGCTGACAAATTGGTAATTTGACAGATACAGAGAACTAGGTATGCTGATAAATAGAGAACATGATGAATTGAAGTTTCAGCTCACTGAGGAGTCCTTGGAAATGCGGATATTGTTAGATACAAAGAAAGTTATGCAGTTGGACATAAGAATTTAGTAGAGATAGTGCAACTGATGGAAATGGAGTAATTTTGACATTCAGGGAAATAGCAGAAGCTACAAGCAGTGGATATAATCGAAATGTGGTTTGTTACAATGATGGGGAACAGGCAATATCTGCAGATAGAGAAAATGCAAGGAGTTGTCATTTTGCTGGAACAGAGAGCAGGATTTGCAGAATTTGAAGGATATGGTGAAATTGAAGATGCGGTCAATGCGGTAGAACATGCTAATGTGCTCAATCTAACAAATTGCTGTAAAAAGAGAATTAGATGGAAGCAGAGAACTACATTTGCTGAAAAAAAGAGAAATTGAGGAATTGAAGTTTCAGACTAATGAGGAGTAGCTGGAAATGTGGATTTCGTTAGAAATGGAGAGACTACTGCAATTTGACACAAGAAATTAGTAGAGTTAGAGAATGTGATGGAAATGGAGAAATTCGTACATTGAGAGATGGAGTAGCAGCTACAAGCAACGAAATTCATTAAAATGGGAGATTATACAAATTTGGGGAATGAGCAATATGAGAAATCTGCAGATAGATCCTGCAAAGAGCTGATCTTTTATTTGGCGTTCGCATTTTAAAGCCAGCCGAGCAAACATTAGAAGGCTATAGCAAGCTTGCTGTTGCAGGGATTGCAGAGAACCTGCAAATGTGCTCAATCCAATATGTTGCTGTAAGTTGAAAATTGGATGGATGCAGAGAACTAGATTTAGTGAGAATGAGAAATGTAGAGAAATTGTAGTTTTAGGAAAATGAAATAGCTGGAAATGTGGATGTTGTTCGAAATAAAGAGATTCGTGCAGTAAGACGTTAGAAATTGGAAAGAGATATAGCACCTCAAAGAAATCGAGAAATTAGTACTTTCAGAGAAGGAGCAGAAGCTACAAGCAATAAACTTCATGGAAATGGGAGATTTTACAAATATGAGGAATGAGAAATATGAGAACTCTGCAGATAGAGAATACGCAAGAAGTTGATCAATTGTTTGAAACTGGCATTTTCTAGCGCAGAGAAACAGCTTTGCAGAACTTGAAATATATGGAGAAATTGCAGTTGCGTTTAATGCGGGGAAGCTGGGAATGTGCTGAATGACTTGCTGCTGACAAATTGGTAATTTGACAGATACAGAGAACTAAGTATGCTGATAAATAGAGAACATGATGAATTGAAGTTTCAGCTCACTGAGGAATCGTTGGAAATGCGGATATTGTTAGATATAGAGAAAGTTATGCAGTTGGACATAAGAATTTAGTAGAGATAGTGCAACTGATGGAAATGGAGTTATTTTGACATTCAGGGAACTAGCAGAAGCTACAAGCAGTGTATTTAATGGAAATGTGGTTTGTTACAATGATTGTTTGTTACAACAGTAAATATCTGCAGATAGCGAAAATGGAAGGAGTTGTCTTTTTGCTGGAACAGAGAGCAGGATTTGCAGAATTTGAAGGATATGGTGAAATTGAAGCTGCGGTCAATCCGGTAGAACATGCAAATATATTCAATCTAACAAATGGCTGTAAAAAAAGAATTAGATGCAAGCAGATACCTACATTTGCTGAAAAAGAGAAAAATTGAGGAATTGAAGATTCAGACTAATGAGGAGTAGCTGGAAATGTGGATGTCATGAGCAATAGAGAGATTAATGCAGTTGGACATAAGAAATTAGTAGAGATAGAGAAACTGATGATAACGGAAAAATATTTAATTTCAGAGAAATAGCAGAAGCGAGAAACAGCAGATTTAAAGGAAAAGTGGCATGCGACAAATATGGGGAACAAAGAAATGTCTGCAGATATAGAAAATGCTAGGAGTTGATCAATGATTTGAAGTTGGCATTTTGATCGAACAGACGGCAGGATTTGCAGACTTTAAAGGATATGGTGAAATTGAAACTGCGGCGAATGCGGAGAGCCTGCAAATGTGCTCAATCTAACAAATTGCTGTAAATAGAGAATCAGTTAGAAGCAGAGAACTACATTTGCTAAAAAAGAGAGAAATTGAGGAATTGAAGGTTCGGGCCAAAGAGGAGTTGCTGGAAATGTGGATTTCGTTAGAAATGGAGAGACTAATGCAATTTGACACAAGAAATTAGTAGAGTTAGAGAATGTGATGGAAATGGAGAAATTTGTACAATGAGAGGAGTAGCAGCTTCAAGCAACGAAATTCATTAAAATGCGAGATTATACAAATATGGGGAAAGTGCAATATGAGAAATCTGTAGATAGAGGACCTGCAAGGAGCTCAACTGTTATTTGACGTTCGCATTTTGAGAGCCAGCCGAGCAAGTTTAGAAGTCTATTGCAAAATTGCTGCTGCGGGGATTGCGGAGAACCTGCAAATGCGCTCAATCTAATATGTTGCTGTAAGTTGATAATTGGTTGGATGCAGAGAACTAGATTTAGTGAGAATGAGAAATGTACAGAAATTGTAGTTTCAGGAAGATGAGGAATAGCTGGAAATGTGGATGTTGTTCGAAATAAAGAGATTCGTGCAGTAAGACGTTAGAAATTGGTAGAGATATAGAACCGGAAAGAAATGGAGAAATTAGTACTTTCAGAGAAGGAGCAGAAGCTACAAGCAATAAACTTCATGGAAATGGGAGATTTTACAAATATGAGGAATGAGAAATATGAGAACTCTGCAGATAGACAATACGCAAGAAGTTGATCAGTTGTTTGAAACTGGCATTTTCTAGCGCAGAGAAACAGCTTTGCAGAACTTGAAGGATATGGAGAAATTGCAGTTGCGTTGAGTGCGGCGAAACTGGGAATGTGCTGAATGACTTGCTGCTGACAAATTGGTAATTTGACAGATACAGAGAACTAGGTATGCTGATAAATAGAGAACATGATGAATTGAAGTTTCAGCTCACTGAGGAGTCCTTGGAAATGCGGATACTTTTAGATAGAGAGAAAGTTATGCAGTTGGACATAAGAATTTAGTAGAGATAGTGCAACTGATGGAGATGGAGTAATTTTGACATTCAGGGAAATAGCACAAGCTACAAGCAGTGGATTTAATCGAAATGTGGTTTGTTACAATGATGGGGAACAGGCAATATCTGCAGATAGAGAAAATGCAAGGAATTGTCATTTTGCTGAAACAGAGAGCAGGATTTGCAGAATTTGAAGGATATGGTGAAATTGAAGCTGCGGTCAATCCGGTAGAACATGCCAATGTGCTCAATCTAACAAATTGCTGTAAAAAGAGAATTAGATGGAAGCAGAGAACTACATTTGCTGAAAAAAAGAGAAATTGAGGAATTGAAGTTTCAGACTAATGAGGAGTAGCTGGAAATGTGGATGTCATGAGCAATAGAGAGATTAATGCAGTTGGACATAAGAAATTAGTAGAGATAGAGAAACTGATGATAATGGAATAATGTTTACCTTCAGAGAAATAGCAGAAGCTAGAAACAGCAGATTTCAAGGAAATGTGGCATAGTACAAATATGGGGAACAAAGAAATGTCTGCAGATGTAGAAAGTGCCAGGAGTTGATCAATGATTTGAAGTTGGCATTTTGATCGAACAGACGGCAGGATTTGCAGACTTTCAAGGATATGGTGAAATTGAAACTGCTGCGAATGCGGAGAACCTGCAAATGTGCTCAATCTAACAAATTGCTGTAAATAGAGAATTAGTTAGAAGCAGAGAACTACATTTGCTAAAATGGAGAGAAATTGAGGAATTGAAGGTTCGGGCAAAGAGGATTTGCTGGAAATGTGGATTTCGTTAGAAATGGAGAGACTAATGCAATTTGACACAAGAAATTAGTAGAGTTAGAGAATGTGATGGAAATGGAGAAATTCGTACATTGAGAGAAGGAGTAGCAGCTACAAGCAACGAAATTCATTAAAATGCGAGATTATACAAATATGGGGAAAGTGCAATATGAGAAATCTGCAGATAGAGGACCTGCAAGGAACTCAACTGTTATTTGACGTTCGCATTTTGAGAGCCAGCCGAGCAAGTTTAGAAGTCTATTGCAAAATTGCTGCTGCGGGGATTGCGGGGAACCTGCAAATGCGCTCAATCTAATATGTTGCTGTAAGTTGATAATTGGTTGGATGCAGAGAACTAGATTTAGTGAGAATGAGTAATGTACAGAAATTGTAGTTTCAGGAAGATGAGGAATAGCTGGAAATGTGGATGTTGTTCGAAATAAAGAGATTCGTGCAGTAAGACGTTAGAAATTGGTAGAGATATAGAACCGGAAAGAAATGGAGAAATTAGTACTTTCAGAGAAGGAGCAGAAGCTACAAGCAATAAACTTCATGGAAATGGGAGATTTTACAAATATGAGGAATGAGAAATATGAGAACTCTGCAGATAGACAATACGCAAGAAGTTGATCAGTTGTTTGAAACTGGCATTTTCTAGCGCAGAGAAACAGCTTTGCAGAACTTGAAGGATATGGAGAAATTGCAGTTGCGTTGAGTGCGGCGAAACTGGGAATGTGCTGAATGACTTGCTGCTGACAAATTGGTAATTTGACAGATACAGAGAACTAGGTATGCTGATAAATAGAGAACATGATGAATTGAAGTTTCAGCTCACTGAGGAGTCCTTGGAAATGCGGATACTTTTAGATAGAGAGAAAGTTATGCAGTTGGACATAAGAATTTAGTAGAGATAGTGCAACTGATTGAGATGGAGTAATTTTGACATTCAGGGAAATAGCAGAAGCTACAAGCAGTGGATTTAATCGAAATGTGGTTTGTTACAATGATGGGGAACAGGCAATATCTGCAGATAGAGAAAATGCAAGGAGTTGTCATTTTGCTGGAACAGAGAGCAGGATTTGCAGAATTTGAAGGATATGGTGAAATTGAAGCTGCGGTCAATGCGGTAGAACATGCCAATGTGCTCAATCTAACAAATTGCTGTATAAAGAGAATTAGATGGAAGCAGAGAACTACATTTGCTGAAAAAAAGAGAAATTGAGGAATTGAAGTTTCAGACTAATGAGGAGTAGCTGGAAATGTGGATGTCATGAGCAATAGAGAGATTAATGCAGTTGGACATAAGAAATTAGTAGAGATAGAGAAACTGATGATAACGGAAAAATATTTAATTTCAGAGAAATAGCAGAAGCGAGAAACAGCAGATTTAAAGGAAAAGTGGCATGCGACAAATATGGGGAACAAAGAAATGTCTGCAGATATAGAAAATGCCAGGAGTTGATCAATGATTTGAAGTTGGCATTTTGATCGAACAGACGGCAGGATTTGCAGACTTTCAAGGATATGGTGAAATTGAAACTGCGGCGAATGCGGAGAACCTGCAAATGTGCTCAATCTATCAAATTGCTGTAAATAAAGAATCAGTTAGAAACAGAGAACTACATTTGCTAAAAAAGAGAGAAATTGAGGAATTGAAGGTTCGTGCCAAAGAGGAGTTGCTGGAAATGTGGATGTCGTTAGAAATGGAGAGATTAATCATATTGGGCACAAGAAATTAGTAGAGTTAGTGAAAGTGATGGAAATGGAGAAATTCGTACATTGAGAGAAGGATTTGCAGCTACAAGCAACGAAATTCGTTAAAATGGGGGATTTTATTAATATGGGGAAAGAGCAATATGAGAAATCTGCAGATAGAGGACCTGCAAGGAACTCAACTGTTATTTGACTTTCGCATTTTGAGAGCCAGCCGAGCAAGTTTTGAAGTCTATTGCAAAATTGCTGCTGCGGGGATTGCGGAGAACCTGCAAATGCGCTCAATCTAATATGTTGCTGTAAGTTGATAACTGGATGGATGCAGAGAACTAGATTTAGTGAGAATGAGAAATGTAGAGAAATTGTAGTTTCAGGAAGATGAGGAATAGCTGGAAATGTGGATGTTGTTCAAAATAAAGGGATTCGTGCAGTAAGACGTTAGAAATTGGTAGAGATATAGAAATGGAAAGAAATGGAGAAATTAGTACTTTCAGAGAAGGAGCAGAAGCTACAAGCAATAAACTTCATGGAAATGGGAGATTTTACAAATATGAGGAATGAGAAATATGAGAACTCTGCAGATAGAGAATATGCAAGAAGTTGATCAATTGTTTGAAACTGGCATTTTCTAGCGCAGAGAAACAGCTTTGCAGAACTTGAAGAATATGGAGAAATTGCAGTTGCGTTGAATGCGGAGAAACTGGGAATGTGCTGAATGACTTGCTGCTGACAAATTGGTAATTTGACAGATACAGAGAACTAGGTATGCTGATAAATAGAGAACATGATGAATTGAAGTTTCAGCTCACTGAGGAGTCCTTGGAAATGCGGATACTTTTAGATATAGAGAAAGTTATGCAGTTGGACATAAGAATTTAGTAGAGATAGTGCAACTGATGGAGATGGAGTAATTTTGACATTCAGGGAAATAGCAGAAGCTACAAGCAGTGGATTTAATCGAAATGTGGTTTGTTACAATGATGGGGAACAGGCAATATCTGCAGATAGAGAAAATGCAAGGAGTTGTCATTTTGCTGGAACAGAGAGCAGGATTTGCAGAATTTGAAGGATATGGTGAAATTGAAGCTGCGGTCAATGCGGTAGAACATGCCAATGTGCTCAATCTAACAAATTGCTGTATAAAGAGAATTAGATGGAAGTAGAGAACTACATTTGCTGAAAAAAAGAGAAATTGAGGAATTGAAGTTTCAGACTAATGAGGAGTAGCTGGAAATGTGGATGTCATGAGCAATAGAGAGATTAATGCAGTTGGACATAAGAAATTAGTAGAGATAGAGAAACTGATGATAACGGAAAAATATTTAATTTCAGAGAAATAGCAGAAGCGAGAAACAGCAGATTTAAAGGAAAAGTGGCATGCGACAAATATGGGGAACAAAGAAATGTCTGCAGATATAGAAAATGCCAGGAGTTGATCAATGATTTGAAGTTGGCATTTTGATCGAACAGACGGCAGGATTTGCAGACTTTCAAGGATATGGTGAAATTGAAACTGCGGCGAATGCGGAGAACCTGCAAATGTGCTCAATCTATCAAATTGCTGTAAATAAAGAATCAGTTAGAAACAGAGAACTACATTTGCTAAAAAAGAGAGAAATTGAGGAATTGAAGGTTCGTGCCAAAGAGGAGTTGCTGGAAATGTGGATGTCGTTAGAAATGGAGAGATTAATCATATTGGGCACAAGAAATTAGTAGAGTTAGTGAAAGTGATGGAAATGGAGAAATTCGTACATTGAGAGAAGGATTTGCAGCTACAAGCAACGAAATTCGTTAAAATGGGGGATTTTATTAATATGGGGAAAGAGCAATATGAGAAATCTGCAGATAGAGGACCTGCAAGGAACTCAACTGTTATTTGACTTTCGCATTTTGAGAGCCAGCCGAGCAAGTTTTGAAGTCTATTGCAAAATTGCTGCTGCGGGGATTGCGGAGAACCTGCAAATGCGCTCAATCTAATATGTTGCTGTAAGTTGATAACTGGATGGATGCAGAGAACTAGATTTAGTGAGAATGAGAAATGTAGAGAAATTGTAGTTTCAGGAAGATGAGGAATAGCTGGAAATGTGGATGTTGTTCAAAATAAAGGGATTCGTGCAGTAAGACGTTAGAAATTGGTAGAGATATAGAAATGGAAAGAAATGGAGAAATTAGTACTTTCAGAGAAGGAGCAGAAGCTACAAGCAATAAACTTCATGGAAATGGGAGATTTTACAAATATGAGGAATGAGAAATATGAGAACTCTGCAGATAGAGAATATGCAAGAAGTTGATCAATTGTTTGAAACTGGCATTTTCTAGCGCAGAGAAACAGCTTTGCAGAACTTGAAGAATATGGAGAAATTGCAGTTGCGTTGAATGCGGAGAAACTGGGAATGTGCTGAATGACTTGCTGCTGACAAATTGGTAATTTGACAGATACAGAGAACTAGGTATGCTGATAAATAGAGAACATGATGAATTGAAGTTTCAGCTCACTGAGGAGTCCTTGGAAATGCGGATACTTTTAGATATAGAGAAAGTTATGCAGTTGGACATAAGAATTTAGTAGAGATAGTGCAACTGATGGAGATGGAGTAATTTTGACATTCAGGGAAATAGCAGAAGCTACAAGCAGTGGATTTAATCGAAATGTGGTTTGTTACAATGATGGGGAACAGGCAATATCTGCAGATAGAGAAAATGCAAGGAGTTGTCATTTTGCTGGAACAGAGAGCAGGATTTGCAGAATTTGAAGGATATGGTGAAATTGAAGCTGCGGTCAATGCGGTAGAACATGCCAATGTGCTCAATCTAACAAATTGCTGTATAAAGAGAATTAGATGGAAGTAGAGAACTACATTTGCTGAAAAAAAGAGAAATTGAGGAATTGAAGTTTCAGACTAATGAGGAGTAGCTGGAAATGTGGATGTCATGAGCAATAGAGAGATTAATGCAGTTGGACATAAGAAATTAGTAGAGATAGAGAAACTGATGATAACGGAAAAATATTTAATTTCAGAGAAATAGCAGAAGCGAGAAACAGCAGATTTAAAGGAAAAGTGGCATGCGACAAATATGTGGAACAAAGAAATGTCTGCAGATATAGAAAATGCCAGGAGTTGATCAATGATTTGAAGTTGGCATTTTGATCGAACAGACGGCAGGATTTGCAGACTTTCAAGGATATGGTGAAATTGAAACTGCGGCGAATGCGGAGAACCTGCAAATGTGCTCAATCTAACAAATTGCTGTAAATAAAGAATCAGTTAGAAACAGAGAACTACATTTGCTAAAAAAGAGAGAAATTGAAGAATTGAAGGTTCGTGCCAAAGAGGAGTTGCTGGAAATGTGGATGTCGTTAGAAATGGAGAGATTAATGATATTGGGCACAAGAAATTAGTAGAGTTAGTGAAAGTGATGGAAATGGAGAAATTCGTACATTGAGAGAAGGATTTGCAGCTACAAGCAACGAAATTCGTTAAAATGGGGGATTTTATTAATATGGGGAAAGAGCAATATGAGAAATCTGCAGATAGAGGACCTGCAAGGAACTCAACTGTTATTTGACTTTCGCATTTTGAGAGCCAGCCGAGCAAGTTTTGAAGTCTATTGCAAAATTGCTGCTGCGGGGATTGCGGAGAACCTGCAAATGCGCTCAATCTAATATGTTGCTGTAAGTTGATAACTGGATGGATGCAGAGAACTAGATTTAGTGAGAATGAGAAATGTAGAGAAATTGTAGTTTCAGGAAGATGAGGAATAGCTGGAAATGTGGATGTTGTTCGAAATAAAGGGATTCGTGCAGTAAGACGTTAGAAATTGGTAGAGATATAGAACCGGAAAGAAATGGAGAAATTAGTACTTTCAGAGAAGGAGCAGAAGCTACAAGCAATAAACTTCATGGAAATGGGAGATTTTACAAATATGAGGAATGAGAAATATGAGAACTCTGCAGATAGAGAATATGCAAGAAGTTGATCAATTGTTTGAAACTGGCATTTTCTAGCGCAGAGAAACAGCTTTGCAGAACTTGAAGAATATGGAGAAATTGCAGTTGCGTTGAATGCGGAGAAACTGGGAATGTGCTGAATGACTTGCTGCTGACAAATTGGTAATTTGACAGATACAGAGAACTAGGTATGCTGATAAATAGAGAACATGATGAATTGAAGTTTCAGCTCACTGAGGAGTCCTTGGAAATGCGGATACTTTTAGATAGAGAGAAAGTTATGCAGTTGGACATAAGAATTTAGTAGAGATAGTGCAACTGATGGAGATGGAGTAATTTTGACATTCAGGGAAATAGCACAAGCTACAAGCAGTGGATTTAATCGAAATGTGGTTTGTTACAATGATGGGGAACAGGCAATATCTGCAGATAGAGAAAATGCAAGGAGTTGTCATTTTGCTGGAACAGAGAGCAGGATTTGCAGAATTTGAAGGATATGGTGAAATTGAAGCTGCGGTCAATGCGGTAGAACATGCCAATGTGCTCAATCTAACAAATTGCTGTATAAAGAGAATTAGATGGAAGTAGAGAACTACATTTGCTGAAAAAAAGAGAAATTGAGGAATTGAAGTTTCAGACTAATGAGGAGTAGCTGGAAATGTGGATGTCATGAGCAATAGAGAGATTAATGCAGTTGGACATAAGAAATTAGTAGAGATAGAGAAACTGATGATAACGGAAAAATATTTAATTTCAGAGAAATAGCAGAAGCGAGAAACAGCAGATTTAAAGGAAAAGTGGCATGCGACAAATATGTGGAACAAAGAAATGTCTGCAGATATAGAAAATGCCAGGAGTTGATCAATGATTTGAAGTTGGCATTTTGATCGAACAGACGGCAGGATTTGCAGACTTTCAAGGATATGGTGAAATTGAAACTGCGGCGAATGCGGAGAACCTGCAAATGTGCTCAATCTAACAAATTGCTGTAAATAAAGAATCAGTTAGAAACAGAGAACTACATTTGCTAAAAAAGAGAGAAATTGAGGAATTGAAGGTTCGTGCCAAAGAGGAGTTGCTGGAAATGTGGATGTCGTTAGAAATGGAGAGATTAATGATATTGGGCACAAGAAATTAGTAGAGTTAGTGAAAGTGATGGAAATGGAGAAATTCGTACATTGAGAGAAGGATTTGCAGCTACAAGCAACGAAATTCGTTAAAATGGGGGATTTTATTAATATGGGGAAAGAGCAATATGAGAAATCTGCAGATAGAGGACCTGCAAGGAACTCAACTGTTATTTGACTTTCGCATTTTGAGAGCCAGCCGAGCAAGTTTTGAAGTCTATTGCAAAATTGCTGCTGCGGGGATTGCGGAGAACCTGCAAATGCGCTCAATCTAATATGTTGCTGTAAGTTGATAACTGGATGGATGCAGAGAACTAGATTTAGTGAGAATGAGAAATGTAGAGAAATTGTAGTTTCAGGAAGATGAGGAATAGCTGGAAATGTGGATGTTGTTCGAAATAAAGGGATTCGTGCAGTAAGACGTTAGAAATTGGTAGAGATATAGAACCGGAAAGAAATGGAGAAATTAGTACTTTCAGAGAAGGAGCAGAAGCTACAAGCAATAAACTTCATGGAAATGGGAGATTTTACAAATATGAGGAATGAGAAATATGAGAACTCTGCAGATAGAGAATATGCAAGAAGTTGATCAATTGTTTGAAACTGGCATTTTCTAGCGCAGAGAAACAGCTTTGCAGAACTTGAAGAATATGGAGAAATTGCAGTTGCGTTGAATGCGGAGAAACTGGGAATGTGCTGAATGACTTGCTGCTGACAAATTGGTAATTTGACAGATACAGAGAACTAGGTATGCTGATAAATAGAGAACATGATGAATTGAAGTTTCAGCTCACTGAGGAGTCCTTGGAAATGCGGATACTTTTAGATAGAGAGAAAGTTATGCAGTTGGACATAAGAATTTAGTAGAGATAGTGCAACTGATGGAGATTGAGTAATTTTGACATTCAGGGAAATAGCACAAGCTACAAGCAGTGGATTTAATCGAAATGTGGTTTGTTACAATGATGGGGAACAGGCAATATCTGCAGATAGAGAAAATGCAAGGAATTGTCATTTTGCTGAAACAGAGAGCAGGATTTGCAGAATTTGAAGGATATGGTGAAATTGAAGCTGCGGTCAATCCGGTAGAACATGCCAATGTGCTCAATCTAACAAATTGCTGTATAAAGAGAATTAGATGGAAGCAGAGAACTACATTTGCTGAAAAAAAGAGAAATTGAGGAATTGAAGTTTCAGACTAATGAGGAGTAGCTGGAAATGTGGATGTCATGAGCAATAGAGAGATTAATGCAGTTGGACATAAGAAATTAGTAGAGATAGAGAAACTGATGATAATGGAATAATGTTTACCTTCAGAGAAATAGCAGAAGCTAGAAACAGCAGATTTCAAGGAAATGTGGCATAGTACAAATATGGGGAACAAAGAAATGTCTGCAGATATAGAAAGTGCCAGGAGTTGATCAATGATTTGAAGTTGGCATTTTGATCGAACAGACGGCAGGATTTGCAGACTTTCAAGGATATGGTGAAATTGAAACTGCTGCGAATGCGGAGAACCTGCAAATGTGCTCAATCTAACAAATTGCTGTAAATAGAGAATTAGTTAGAAGCAGAGAACTACATTTGCTAAAAAAAGAGAGAAATTGAGGAATTGAAGGTTCGGGCAAAGAGGATTTGCTGGAAATGTGGATTTCGTTAGAAATGGAGAGACTAATGCAATTTGACACAAGAAATTAGTAGAGTTAGAGAATGTGATGGAAATGGAGAAATTCGTACATTGAGAGAAGGAGTAGCAGCTACAAGCAACGAAATTCATTAAAATGCGAGATTATACAAATATGGGGAAAGTGCAATATGAGAAATCTGCAGATAGAGGACCTGCAAGGAGCTCAACTGTTATTTGACTTTCGCATTTTGAGAGCCAGCCGAGCAAGTTTAGAAGTCTATTGCAAAATTGCTGCTGCGGGGATTGCGGAGAACCTGCAAATGCGCTCAATCTAATATGTTGCTGTAAGTTGATAATTGGATGGATGCAGAGAACTAGATTTAGTGAGAATGAGTAATGTACAGAAATTGTAGTTTCAGGAAGATGAGGAATAGCTGGAAATGTGGATGTTGTTCGAAATAAAGAGATTCGTGCAGTAAGACGTTAGAAATTGGTAGAGATATAGAAATGGAAAGAAATGGAGAAATTAGTACTTTCAGAGAAGGAGCAGAAGCTACAAGCAATAAACTTCATGGAAATGGGAGATTTTACAAATATGAGGAATGAGAAATATGAGAACTCTGCAGATAGAGAATATGCAAGAAGTTGATCAATTGTTTGAAACTGGCATTTTCTAGCGCAGAGAAACAGCTTTGCAGAACTTGAAATATATGGAGAAATTGCAGTTGCGTTGAATGCGGGGAAGCTGGGAATGTGCTGAATGACTTGCTGCTGACAAATTGGTAATTTGACAGATACAGAGAACTAAGTATGGTGATAAATAGAGAATATGATGAATTGAAGTTTCAGCTCACTGAGGAATCGTTGGAAATGCGGATACTTTTAGATATAGAGAAAGGTATGCAGTTGGACATAAGAATTTAGTAGAGATAGTGCAACTGATGGAGATGGAGTAATTTTGACATTCAGGGAAATAGCAGAAGCTACAAGCAGTGGATTTAATGGAAATGTGGTTTGTTACAATGATGGGGAACAGGCAATATCTGCAGATAGAGAAAATGCAAGGAGTTGTCATTTTGCTGGAACAGAGAGCAGGATTTGCAGAATTTGACGGATATGGTGAAATTGAAGCTGCGGTCAATGCGGTAGAACATGCTAATGTGCTCAATCTAACAAATTGCTGTAAAAAGAGAATTAGATGGAAGCAGAGAACTACATTTGCTGAAAAAGAGAAAAATTGAGGAATTGAAGATTCAGACTAATGAGGAGTAGTTGGAAATGTGGATGTCATGAGCAATAGAGAGATTAATGCAGTTGGACATAAGAAATTAGTAGAGATAGAGAAACTGATGATAACGGAAAAATATTTAATTTCAGAGAAATAGCAGAAGCGAGAAACAGCAGATTTAAAGGAAAAGTGGCATGCGACAAATATGGGGAACAAAGAAATGTCTGCAGATATAGAAAATGCCAGGAGTTGATCAATGCAACAAGCAACGAAATTCATTAAAATGGGAGATTATACAAATATGGGGAATGAGCAATATGAGAAATCTGCAGATAGAGAACCTCCAAGAAGCTGATCTGTTATTTGTCGTCGCATTTTGAGAGCCAGCCGAGCAAGTTTAGAAGTCTATTGCAAAATTGCTGTTGCGGGGATTGCGGAGAACCTGCAAATGTGCTCAATCTAATAGGATGCTGTAAGTTGATAATTGGATGGATGCAGAGAACTAGATTTAGTGAGAATGAGAAATGTACTGAAATTGTACTTTCAGGAAAATGAGGAATAGCTGCAAATGTGGATGTTGTTCGAAAAAAAGAGATTCGTGCAGTAAGACGTTAGAAATTGGTAGAGATATAGAACCGGAAAGAAATGGAGAAATTAGTACTTTCAGAGAAGGAGCAGAAGCTACAAGCAATAAACTTCATGGAAATGGGAGATGTTACAAATATGTGGAAGGAGAAATACGAAAACTCTGCAGATAGAGTATATGCAAGAGGTTGATCAATTGTTTGAAACTGGCATTTTCTGGCACAGAGAACCAGCTTTCAGAACTTGAAGGATATGGAGAAATTGCAGTTGCGTTGAATGCGGGGAAGCTGGGAATCTGCTGTATGACTTGCTGCTGAGAAATTGGTAATTTGACTGATACAGAGAACTAGGTATGGTGATAAATAGAGAACATGATGAATTGAAGTTTCAGCTCAATGAGGAGTCGTTGGAAATGCGGATATAGTTAGATATCGAGAAATATATGCAATTGGACATAAGAATTTAGTAGAGATAGTGCAACTGATGGAAATGGAGTAATTATTACATTCGGGGAAATAGCAGAAGCTACAAGCAGTGGATTTAATGGAAATGCGGTTTGTTACAATGATGGGGAACAGTAAATACCTGCAGATAGAGAAAATGCAAGGAGTTATCATTTTGCTGGAACTGAGAGCAGGTTTTGCAGAATTTGAAGGATATGGTGAAATTGAAGCTGCGATGAATGCGGTAGAACATGCAAATATATTCAATCTAACAAATTGCTGTAAAAATTGAATTAGATGGAAGCAGAGAACTACATTTGCTGAAAAAGAGAGAAATTGAGGAATTGAAGTTTCAGACTAATGAGGAGTAGCTGGAAATGTGGATGTCATGAGCAAAACAGAGATTAATGCAGTTGGACATAAGAAATTAGTAGAGATAGAGAAACTGATGTTAATGGTAAAATTTTTACATTCAGAGAAATAGAAGAAGCTAAAAACAGCAGATTTAAAGGAAAAGTGGCATGCTGCAAATATGGGGAACAATGAAAAGTCTGCAGATAGAGAAAATGCCAGGAGTTGATCAATGATTTGAAGTTGGCATTTTGATGGAACAGACGGCAGGATTTGCAGACTTTCAAGGATATGGTGAAATTGAAGCTGGGGCGAATGCGGAGAACCTGCAAAAGTGCTCAATCTAACAAATTGCTGTAAATAGAGAATTAGTTGGAAGCAGGAACTACATTTGCTAAAATGGAGAGAAATTGAGGAATTGAAGGTTCGGGCCAATGAGAAGTTGCTGGAAATGTGGATGTCGTCAGAAATGGAGAGACTAATGCAATTGGACACAAGAAATTGGTAGGGTTGGAGAAACTGATGGAAATGGAGAAATTCGTACATTGAGAGAAGTAGTAACATCTACAAGCAACGAAATTCATTAAAATGGGAGATTATACAAATATGGGGAATGAGCAATATGAGAAATCTGCAGATAGAGAACCTCCAAGAAGCTGATCTGTTATTTGTCGTCGCATTTTGAGAGCCAGCCGAGCAAGTTTAGAAGTCTATTGCAAAATTGCTGTTGCGGGGATTGCGGAGAACCTGCAAATGTGCTCAATCTAACAGGATGCTGTAAGTTGATAATTGGATGGATGCAGAGAACTAGATTTAGTGAGAATGAGAAATGTACTGAAATTGTACTTTCAGGAAAATGAGGAATAGCTGGAAATGTGGATGTTGTTCGAAAAAAAGAGATTCGTGCAGTAAGACGTTAGAAATTGGTAGAGATATAGAACCGGAAAGAAATGGAGAAATTAGTACTTTCAGAGAAGGAGCAGAAGCTACAAGCAATAAACTTCATGGAAATGGGTGATTTTACAAATATGTGGAAGGAGAAATACGAAAACTCTGCACATAGAGTATATGCAAGAGGTTGATCAATTGTTTGAAACTGGCATTTTCTGGCACAGAGAACCAGCTTTCAGAACTTGAAGGATATGGAGAAATTGCAGTTGCGTTGAATGCGGGGAAGCTGGGAATCTGCTGTATGACTTGCTGCTGAGAAATTGGTAATTTGACTGATACAGAGAACTAGGTATGGTGATAAATAGAGAACATGATGAATTGAAGTTTCAGCTCAATGAGGAGTCGTTGGAAATGCGGATATAGTTAGATATCGAGAAATATATGCAATTGGACATAAGAATTTAGTAGAGATAGTGCAACTGATGGAAATGGAGTAATTATTACATTCGGGGAAATAGCAGAAGCTACAAGCAGTGGATTTAATGGAAATGCGGTTTGTTACAATGATGGGGAACAGTAAATACCTGCAGATAGAGAAAATGCAAGGAGTTATCATTTTGCTGGAACTGAGAGCAGGTTTTGCAGAATTTGAAGGATATGGTGAAATTGAAGCTGCGATGAATGCGGTAGAACATGCAAATATATTCAATCTAACAAATTGCTGTAAAAATTGAATTAGATGGAAGCAGAGAACTACATTTGCTGAAAAAGAGAGAAATTGAGGAATTGAAGTTTCAGACTAATGAGGAGTAGCTGGAAATGTGGATGTCATGAGCAAAACAGAGATTAATGCAGTTGGACATAAGAAATTAGTAGAGATAGAGAAACTGATGTTAATGGTAAAATTTTTACATTCAGAGAAATAGCAGAAGCTAAAAACAGCAGATTTAAAGGAAAAGTGGCATGCTGCAAATATGGGGAACAATGAAAAGTCTGCAGATAGAGAAAATGCCAGGAGTTGATCAATGATTTGAAGTTGGCATTTTGATGGAACAGACGGCAGGATTTGCAGACTTTCAAGGATATGGTGAAATTGAAGCTGGGGCGAATGCGGAGAACCTGCAAAAGTGCTCAATCTAACAAATTGCTGTAAATAGAGAATTAGTTGGAAGCAGGAACTACATTTGCTAAAATGGAGAGAAATTGAGGAATTGAAGGTTCGGGCCAATGAGAAGTTGCTGGAAATGTGGATGTCGTCAGAAATGGAGAGACTAATGCAATTGGACACAAGAAATTGGTAGGGTTGGAGAAACTGATGGAAATGGAGAAATTCGTACATTGAGAGAAGTAGTAACATCTACAAGCAACGAAATTCATTAAAATGGGAGATTATACAAATATGGGGAATGAGCAATATGAGAAATCTGCAGATAGAGAACCTCCAAGAAGCTGATCTGTTATTTGTCGTCGCATTTTGAGAGCCAGCCGAGCAAGTTTAGAAGTCTATTGCAAAATTGCTGTTGCGGGGATTGCGGAGAACCTGCAAATGTGCTCAATCTAACAGGATGCTGTAAGTTGATAATTGGATGGATGCAGAGAACTAGATTTAGTGAGAATGAGAAATGTACTGAAATTGTACTTTCAGGAAAATGAGGAATAGCTGGAAATGTGGATGTTGTTCGAAAAAAAGAGATTCGTGCAGTAAGACGTTAGAAATTGGTAGAGATATAGAACCGGAAAGAAATGGAGAAATTAGTACTTTCAGAGAAGGAGCAGAAGCTACAAGCAATAAACTTCATGGAAATGGGTGATTTTACAAATATGTGGAAGGAGAAATACGAAAACTCTGCACATAGAGTATATGCAAGAGGTTGATCAATTGTTTGAAACTGGCATTTTCTGGCACAGAGAACCAGCTTTCAGAACTTGAAGGATATGGAGAAATTGCAGTTGCGTTGAATGCGGGGAAGCTGGGAATCTGCTGTATGACTTGCTGCTGAGAAATTGGTAATTTGACTGATACAGAGAACTAGGTATGGTGATAAATAGAGAACATGATGAATTGAAGTTTCAGCTCAATGAGGAGTCGTTGGAAATGCGGATATAGTTAGATATCGAGAAATATATGCAATTGGACATAAGAATTTAGTAGAGATAGTGCAACTGATGGAAATGGAGTAATTATTACATTCGGGGAAATAGCAGAAGCTACAAGCAGTGGATTTAATGGAAATGCGGTTTGTTACAATGATGGGGAACAGTAAATACCTGCAGATAGAGAAAATGCAAGGAGTTATCATTTTGCTGGAACTGAGAGCAGGTTTTGCAGAATTTGAAGGATATGGTGAAATTGAAGCTGCGATGAATGCGGTAGAACATGCAAATATATTCAATCTAACAAATTGCTGTAAAAATTGAATTAGATGGAAGCAGAGAACTACATTTGCTGAAAAAGAGAGAAATTGAGGAATTGAAGTTTCAGACTAATGAGGAGTAGCTGGAAATGTGGATGTCATGAGCAAAACAGAGATTAATGCAGTTGGACATAAGAAATTAGTAGAGATAGAGAAACTGATGTTAATGGTAAAATTTTTACATTCAGAGAAATAGAAGAAGCTAAAAACAGCAGATTTAAAGGAAAAGTGGCATGCTGCAAATATGGGGAACAATGAAAAGTCTGCAGATAGAGAAAATGCCAGGAGTTGATCAATGATTTGAAGTTGGCATTTTGATGGAACAGACGGCAGGATTTGCAGACTTTCAAGGATATGGTGAAATTGAAGCTGGGGCGAATGCGGAGAACCTGCAAAAGTGCTCAATCTAACAAATTGCTGTAAATAGAGAATTAGTTGGAAGCAGGAACTACATTTGCTAAAATGGAGAGAAATTGAGGAATTGAAGGTTCGGGCCAATGAGAAGTTGCTGGAAATGTGGATGTCGTCAGAAATGGAGAGACTAATGCAATTGGACACAAGAAATTGGTAGGGTTGGAGAAACTGATGGAAATGGAGAAATTCGTACATTGAGAGAAGTAGTAACATCTACAAGCAACGAAATTCATTAAAATGGGAGATTATACAAATATGGGGAATGAGCAATATGAGAAATCTGCAGATAGAGAACCTCCAAGAAGCTGATCTGTTATTTGTCGTCGCATTTTGAGAGCCAGCCGAGCAAGTTTAGAAGTCTATTGCAAAATTGCTGTTGCGGGGATTGCGGAGAACCTGCAAATGTGCTCAATCTAACAGGATGCTGTAAGTTGATAATTGGATGGATGCAGAGAACTAGATTTAGTGAGAATGAGAAATGTACTGAAATTGTACTTTCAGGAAAATGAGGAATAGCTGGAAATGTGGATGTTGTTCAAAAAAAAGAGATTCGTGCAGTAAGACGTTAGAAATTGGTAGAGATATAGAACCGGAAAGAAATGGAGAAATTAGTACTTTCAGAGAAGGAGCAGAAGCTACAAGCAATAAACTTCATGGAAATGGGTGATTTTACAAATATGTGGAAGGAGAAATACGAAAACTCTGCACATAGAGTATATGCAAGAGGTTGATCAATTGTTTGAAACTGGCATTTTCTGGCACAGAGAACCAGCTTTCAGAACATGAGGGATATGGACAAATTGCAATTGCGTTGAATGCGGGGAAGCTGGGAATCTGCTGTATGACTTGCTGCTGAGAAATTGGTAATTTGACTGATACAGAGAACTAGGTATGGTGATAAATAGAGAACATGATGAATTGAAGTTTCAGCTCAATGAGGAGTCGTTGGAAATGCGGATATAGTTAGATATCGAGAAATATATGCAATTGGACATAAGAATTTAGTAGAGATAGTGCAACTGATGGAAATGGAGTAATTATTACATTCGGGGAAATAGCAGAAGCTACAAGCAGTGGATTTAATGGAAATGCGGTTTGTTACAATGATGGGGAACAGTAAATACCTGCAGATAGAGAAAATGCAAGGAGTTATCATTTTGCTGGAACTGAGAGCAGGTTTTGCAGAATTTGAAGGATATGGTGAAATTGAAGCTGCGATGAATGCGGTAGAACATGCAAATATATTCAATCTAACAAATTGCTGTAAAAAGAGAATTAGATGGAAGCAGAGACCTACATTTGCTGAAAAAGAGAGAAATTGAGGAATTGAAGTTTCAGACTAATGAGGAGTAGCTGGAAATGTGGATGTCATGAGCAAAACAGAGATTAATGCAGTTGGACATAAGAAATTAGTAGAGATAGAGAAACTGATGTTAATGGTAAGATTTTTACATTCAGAGAAATAGCAGAAGCTAAAAACAGCAGATTTAAAGGAAATGTGGCATGCTGCAAATATGGGGAACAATGAAAAGTCTGCAGATAGAGAAAATGCCAGGAGTTGATCAATGATTATGAAGTTGGCATTTTGATGGAACAGACGGCAGGATTTGCAGACTTTCAAGGATATGGTGAAATTGAAGCTGGGGCGAATGCGGAGAACCTGCAAAAGTGCTCAATCTAACAAATTGCTGTAAATAGAGAATTAGTTGGAAGCAGGAACTACATTTGCTAAAATGGAGAGAAATTGAGGAATTGAAGGTTCGGGCCAATGAGAAGTTGCTGGAAATGTGGATGTCGTCAGAAATGGAGAGACTAATGCAATTGGACACAAGAAATTGGTAGGGTTGGAGAAACTGATGGAAATGGAGAAATTCGTACATTGAGAGAAGTAGTAACATCTACAAGCAACGAAATTCATTAAAATGGGAGATTATACAAATATGGGGAATGAGCAATATGAGAAATCTGCAGATAGAGAACCTCCAAGAAGCTGATCTGTTATTTGTCGTCGCATTTTGAGAGCCAGCCGAGCAAGTTTAGAAGTCTATTGCAAAATTGCTGTTGCGGGGATTGCGGAGAACCTGCAAATGTGCTCAATCTAATAGGATGCTGTAAGTTGATAATTGGATGGATGCAGAGAACTAGATTTAGTGAGAATGAGAAATGTACTGAAATTGTACTTTCAGGAAAATGAGGAATAGCTGGAAATGTGGATGTTGTTCGAAAAAAAGAGATTCGTGCAGTAAGACGTTAGAAATTGGTAGAGATATAGAACCGGAAAGAAATGGAGAAATTAGTACTTTCAGAGAAGGAGCAGAAGCTACAAGCAATAAACTTCATGGAAATGGGAGATGTTACAAATATGTGGAAGGAGAAATACGAAAACTCTGCAGATAGAGTATATGCAAGAGGTTGATCAATTGTTTGAAACTGGCATTTTCTGGCACAGAGAACCAGCTTTCAGAACTTGAAGGATATGGAGAAATTGCAGTTGCGTTGAATGCGGGGAAGCTGGGAATCTGCTGTATGACTTGCTGCTGAGAAATTGGTAATTTGACTGATACAGAGAACTAGGTATGGTGATAAATAGAGAACATGATGAATTGAAGTTTCAGCTCAATGAGGAGTCGTTGGAAATGCGGATATAGTTAGATATCGAGAAATATATGCAATTGGACATAAGAATTTAGTAGAGATAGTGCAACTGATGGAAATGGAGTAATTATTACATTCGGGGAAATAGCAGAAGCTACAAGCAGTGGATTTAATGGAAATGCGGTTTGTTACAATGATGGGGAACAGTAAATACCTGCAGATAGAGAAAATGCAAGGAGTTATCATTTTGCTGGAACTGAGAGCAGGTTTTGCAGAATTTGAAGGATATGGTGAAATTGAAGCTGCGATGAATGCGGTAGAACATGCAAATATATTCAATCTAACAAATTGCTGTAAAAATTGAATTAGATGGAAGCAGAGAACTACATTTGCTGAAAAAGAGAGAAATTGAGGAATTGAAGTTTCAGACTAATGAGGAGTAGCTGGAAATGTGGATGTCATGAGCAAAACAGAGATTAATGCAGTTGGACATAAGAAATTAGTAGAGATAGAGAAACTGATGTTAATGGTAAAATTTTTACATTCAGAGAAATAGAAGAAGCTAAAAACAGCAGATTTAAAGGAAAAGTGGCATGCTGCAAATATGGGGAACAATGAAAAGTCTGCAGATAGAGAAAATGCCAGGAGTTGATCAATGATTTGAAGTTGGCATTTTGATGGAACAGACGGCAGGATTTGCAGACTTTCAAGGATATGGTGAAATTGAAGCTGGGGCGAATGCGGAGAACCTGCAAAAGTGCTCAATCTAACAAATTGCTGTAAATAGAGAATTAGTTGGAAGCAGGAACTACATTTGCTAAAATGGAGAGAAATTGAGGAATTGAAGGTTCGGGCCAATGAGAAGTTGCTGGAAATGTGGATGTCGTCAGAAATGGAGAGACTAATGCAATTGGACACAAGAAATTGGTAGGGTTGGAGAAACTGATGGAAATGGAGAAATTCGTACATTGAGAGAAGTAGTAACATCTACAAGCAACGAAATTCATTAAAATGGGAGATTATACAAATATGGGGAATGAGCAATATGAGAAATCTGCAGATAGAGAACCTCCAAGAAGCTGATCTGTTATTTGTCTTCGCATTTTGAGAGCCAGCCGAGCAAGTTTAGAAGTCTATTGCAAAATTGCTGTTGCGGGGATTGCGGAGAACCTGCAAATGTGCTCAATCTAACAGGATGCTGTAAGTTGATAATTGGATGGATGCAGAGAACTAGATTTAGTGAGAATGAGAAATGTACTGAAATTGTACTTTCAGGAAAATGAGGAATAGCTGGAAATGTGGATGTTGTTCGAAAAAAAGAGATTCGTGCAGTAAGACGTTAGAAATTGGTAGAGATATAGAACCGGAAAGAAATGGAGAAATTAGTACTTTCAGAGAAGGAGCAGAAGCTACAAGCAATAAACTTCATGGAAATGGGTGATTTTACAAATATGTGGAAGGAGAAATACGAAAACTCTGCACATAGAGTATATGCAAGAGGTTGATCAATTGTTTGAAACTGGCATTTTCTGGCACAGAGAACCAGCTTTCAGAACTTGAAGGATATGGAGAAATTGCAGTTGCGTTGAATGCGGGGAAGCTGGGAATCTGCTGTATGACTTGCTGCTGAGAAATTGGTAATTTGACTGATACAGAGAACTAGGTATGGTGATAAATAGAGAACATGATGAATTGAAGTTTCAGCTCAATGAGGAGTCGTTGGAAATGCGGATATAGTTAGATATCGAGAAATATATGCAATTGGACATAAGAATTTAGTAGAGATAGTGCAACTGATGGAAATGGAGTAATTATTACATTCGGGGAAATAGCAGAAGCTACAAGCAGTGGATTTAATGGAAATGCGGTTTGTTACAATGATGGGGAACAGTAAATACCTGCAGATAGAGAAAATGCAAGGAGTTATCATTTTGCTGGAACTGAGAGCAGGTTTTGCAGAATTTGAAGGATATGGTGAAATTGAAGCTGCGATGAATGCGGTAGAACATGCAAATATATTCAATCTAACAAATTGCTGTAAAAATTGAATTAGATGGAAGCAGAGAACTACATTTGCTGAAAAAGAGAGAAATTGAGGAATTGAAGTTTCAGACTAATGAGGAGTAGCTGGAAATGTGGATGTCATGAGCAAAACAGAGATTAATGCAGTTGGACATAAGAAATTAGTAGAGATAGAGAAACTGATGTTAATGGTAAAATTTTTACATTCAGAGAAATAGCAGAAGCTAAAAACAGCAGATTTAAAGGAAAAGTGGCATGCTGCAAATATGGGGAACAATGAAAAGTCTGCAGATAGAGAAAATGCCAGGAGTTGATCAATGATTTGAAGTTGGCATTTTGATGGAACAGACGGCAGGATTTGCAGACTTTCAAGGATATGGTGAAATTGAAGCTGGGGCGAATGCGGAGAACCTGCAAAAGTGCTCAATCTAACAAATTGCTGTAAATAGAGAATTAGTTGGAAGCAGGAACTACATTTGCTAAAATGGAGAGAAATTGAGGAATTGAAGGTTCGGGCCAATGAGAAGTTGCTGGAAATGTGGATGTCGTCAGAAATGGAGAGACTAATGCAATTGGACACAAGAAATTGGTAGGGTTGGAGAAACTGATGGAAATGGAGAAATTCGTACATTGAGAGAAGTAGTAACATCTACAAGCAACGAAATTCATTAAAATGGGAGATTATACAAATATGGGGAATGAGCAATATGAGAAATCTGCAGATAGAGAACCTCCAAGAAGCTGATCTGTTATTTGTCGTCGCATTTTGAGAGCCAGCCGAGCAAGTTTAGAAGTCTATTGCAAAATTGCTGTTGCGGGGATTGCGGAGAACCTGCAAATGTGCTCAATCTAACAGGATGCTGTAAGTTGATAATTGGATGGATGCAGAGAACTAGATTTAGTGAGAATGAGAAATGTACTGAAATTGTACTTTCAGGAAAATGAGGAATAGCTGGAAATGTGGATGTTGTTCGAAAAAAAGAGATTCGTGCAGTAAGACGTTAGAAATTGGTAGAGATATAGAACCGGAAAGAAATGGAGAAATTAGTACTTTCAGAGAAGGAGCAGAAGCTACAAGCAATAAACTTCATGGAAATGGGTGATTTTACAAATATGTGGAAGGAGAAATACGAAAACTCTGCACATAGAGTATATGCAAGAGGTTGATCAATTGTTTGAAACTGGCATTTTCTGGCACAGAGAACCAGCTTTCAGAACTTGAAGGATATGGAGAAATTGCAGTTGCGTTGAATGCGGGGAAGCTGGGAATCTGCTGTATGACTTGCTGCTGAGAAATTGGTAATTTGACTGATACAGAGAACTAGGTATGGTGATAAATAGAGAACATGATGAATTGAAGTTTCAGCTCAATGAGGAGTCGTTGGAAATGCGGATATAGTTAGATATCGAGAAATATATGCAATTGGACATAAGAATTTAGTAGAGATAGTGCAACTGATGGAAATGGAGTAATTATTACATTCGGGGAAATAGCAGAAGCTACAAGCAGTGGATTTAATGGAAATGCGGTTTGTTACAATGATGGGGAACAGTAAATACCTGCAGATAGAGAAAATGCAAGGAGTTATCATTTTGCTGGAACTGAGAGCAGGTTTTGCAGAATTTGAAGGATATGGTGAAATTGAAGCTGCGATGAATGCGGTAGAACATGCAAATATATTCAATCTAACAAATTGCTGTAAAAATTGAATTAGATGGAAGCAGAGAACTACATTTGCTGAAAAAGAGAGAAATTGAGGAATTGAAGTTTCAGACTAATGAGGAGTAGCTGGAAATGTGGATGTCATGAGCAAAACAGAGATTAATGCAGTTGGACATAAGAAATTAGTAGAGATAGAGAAACTGATGTTAATGGTAAAATTTTTACATTCAGAGAAATAGCAGAAGCTAAAAACAGCAGATTTAAAGGAAAAGTGGCATGCTGCAAATATGGGGAACAATGAAAAGTCTGCAGATAGAGAAAATGCCAGGAGTTGATCAATGATTTGAAGTTGGCATTTTGATGGAACAGACGGCAGGATTTGCAGACTTTCAAGGATATGGTGAAATTGAAGCTGGGGCGAATGCGGAGAACCTGCAAAAGTGCTCAATCTAACAAATTGCTGTAAATAGAGAATTAGTTGGAAGCAGGAACTACATTTGCTAAAATGGAGAGAAATTGAGGAATTGAAGGTTCGGGCCAATGAGAAGTTGCTGGAAATGTGGATGTCGTCAGAAATGGAGAGACTAATGCAATTGGACACAAGAAATTGGTAGGGTTGGAGAAACTGATGGAAATGGAGAAATTCGTACATTGAGAGAAGTAGTAACATCTACAAGCAACGAAATTCATTAAAATGGGAGATTATACAAATATGGGGAATGAGCAATATGAGAAATCTGCAGATAGAGAACCTCCAAGAAGCTGATCTGTTATTTGTCGTCGCATTTTGAGAGCCAGCCGAGCAAGTTTAGAAGTCTATTGCAAAATTGCTGTTGCGGGGATTGCGGAGAACCTGCAAATGTGCTCAATCTAACAGGATGCTGTAAGTTGATAATTGGATGGATGCAGAGAACTAGATTTAGTGAGAATGAGAAATGTACTGAAATTGTACTTTCAGGAAAATGAGGAATAGCTGGAAATGTGGATGTTGTTCGAAAAAAAGAGATTCGTGCAGTAAGACGTTAGAAATTGGTAGAGATATAGAACCGGAAAGAAATGGAGAAATTAGTACTTTCAGAGAAGGAGCAGAAGCTACAAGCAATAAACTTCATGGAAATGGGTGATTTTACAAATATGTGGAAGGAGAAATACGAAAACTCTGCACATAGAGTATATGCAAGAGGTTGATCAATTGTTTGAAACTGGCATTTTCTGGCACAGAGAACCAGCTTTCAGAACTTGAAGGATATGGAGAAATTGCAGTTGCGTTGAATGCGGGGAAGCTGGGAATCTGCTGTATGACTTGCTGCTGAGAAATTGGTAATTTGACTGATACAGAGAACTAGGTATGGTGATAAATAGAGAACATGATGAATTGAAGTTTCAGCTCAATGAGGAGTCGTTGGAAATGCGGATATAGTTAGATATCGAGAAATATATGCAATTGGACATAAGAATTTAGTAGAGATAGTGCAACTGATGGAAATGGAGTAATTATTACATTCGGGGAAATAGCAGAAGCTACAAGCAGTGGATTTAATGGAAATGCGGTTTGTTACAATGATGGGGAACAGTAAATACCTGCAGATAGAGAAAATGCAAGGAGTTATCATTTTGCTGGAACTGAGAGCAGGTTTTGCAGAATTTGAAGGATATGGTGAAATTGAAGCTGCGATGAATGCGGTAGAACATGCAAATATATTCAATCTAACAAATTGCTGTAAAAATTGAATTAGATGGAAGCAGAGAACTACATTTGCTGAAAAAGAGAGAAATTGAGGAATTGAAGTTTCAGACTAATGAGGAGTAGCTGGAAATGTGGATGTCATGAGCAAAACAGAGATTAATGCAGTTGGACATAAGAAATTAGTAGAGATAGAGAAACTGATGTTAATGGTAAAATTTTTACATTCAGAGAAATAGCAGAAGCTAAAAACAGCAGATTTAAAGGAAAAGTGGCATGCTGCAAATATGGGGAACAATGAAAAGTCTGCAGATAGAGAAAATGCCAGGAGTTGATCAATGATTTGAAGTTGGCATTTTGATGGAACAGACGGCAGGATTTGCAGACTTTCAAGGATATGGTGAAATTGAAGCTGGGGCGAATGCGGAGAACCTGCAAAAGTGCTCAATCTAACAAATTGCTGTAAATAGAGAATTAGTTGGAAGCAGGAACTACATTTGCTAAAATGGAGAGAAATTGAGGAATTGAAGGTTCGGGCCAATGAGAAGTTGCTGGAAATGTGGATGTCGTCAGAAATGGAGAGACTAATGCAATTGGACACAAGAAATTGGTAGGGTTGGAGAAACTGATGGAAATGGAGAAATTCGTACATTGAGAGAAGTAGTAACATCTACAAGCAACGAAATTCATTAAAATGGGAGATTATACAAATATGGGGAATGAGCAATATGAGAAATCTGCAGATAGAGAACCTCCAAGAAGCTGATCTGTTATTTGTCGTCGCATTTTGAGAGCCAGCCGAGCAAGTTTAGAAGTCTATTGCAAAATTGCTGTTGCGGGGATTGCGGAGAACCTGCAAATGTGCTCAATCTAACAGGATGCTGTAAGTTGATAATTGGATGGATGCAGAGAACTAGATTTAGTGAGAATGAGAAATGTACTGAAATTGTACTTTCAGGAAAATGAGGAATAGCTGGAAATGTGGATGTTGTTCAAAAAAAAGAGATTCGTGCAGTAAGACGTTAGAAATTGGTAGAGATATAGAACCGGAAAGAAATGGAGAAATTAGTACTTTCAGAGAAGGAGCAGAAGCTACAAGCAATAAACTTCATGGAAATGGGTGATTTTACAAATATGTGGAAGGAGAAATACGAAAACTCTGCACATAGAGTATATGCAAGAGGTTGATCAATTGTTTGAAACTGGCATTTTCTGGCACAGAGAACCAGCTTTCAGAACATGAGGGATATGGACAAATTGCAGTTGCGTTGAATGCGGGGAAGCTGGGAATCTGCTGTATGACTTGCTGCTGAGAAATTGGTAATTTGACTGATACAGAGAACTAGGTATGGTGATAAATAGAGAACATGATGAATTGAAGTTTCAGCTCAATGAGGAGTCGTTGGAAATGCGGATATAGTTAGATATCGAGAAATATATGCAATTGGACATAAGAATTTAGTAGAGATAGTGCAACTGATGGAAATGGAGTAATTATTACATTCGGGGAAATAGCAGAAGCTACAAGCAGTGGATTTAATGGAAATGCGGTTTGTTACAATGATGGGGAACAGTAAATACCTGCAGATAGAGAAAATGCAAGGAGTTATCATTTTGCTGGAACTGAGAGCAGGTTTTGCAGAATTTGAAGGATATGGTGAAATTGAAGCTGCGATGAATGCGGTAGAACATGCAAATATATTCAATCTAACAAATTGCTGTAAAAAGAGAATTAGATGGAAGCAGAGACCTACATTTGCTGAAAAAGAGAGAAATTGAGGAATTGAAGTTTCAGACTAATGAGGAGTAGCTGGAAATGTGGATGTCATGAGCAAAACAGAGATTAATGCAGTTGGACATAAGAAATTAGTAGAGATAGAGAAACTGATGTTAATGGTAAGATTTTTACATTCAGAGAAATAGCAGAAGCTAAAAACAGCAGATTTAAAGGAAATGTGGCATGCTGCAAATATGGGGAACAATGAAAAGTCTGCAGATAGAGAAAATGCCAGGAGTTGATCAATGATTATGAAGTTGGCATTTTGATGGAACAGACGGCAGGATTTGCAGACTTTCAAGGATATGGTGAAATTGAAGCTGGGGCGAATGCGGAGAACCTGCAAAAGTGCTCAATCTAACAAATTGCTGTAAATAGAGAATTAGTTGGAAGCAGGAACTACATTTGCTAAAATGGAGAGAAATTGAGGAATTGAAGGTTCGGGCCAATGAGAAGTTGCTGGAAATGTGGATGTCGTCAGAAATGGAGAGACTAATGCAATTGGACACAAGAAATTGGTAGGGTTGGAGAAACTGATGGAAATGGAGAAATTCGTACATTGAGAGAAGTAGTAACATCTACAAGCAACGAAATTCATTAAAATGGGAGATTATACAAATATGGGGAATGAGCAATATGAGAAATCTGCAGATAGAGAACCTCCAAGAAGCTGATCTGTTATTTGTCGTCGCATTTTGAGAGCCAGCCGAGCAAGTTTAGAAGTCTATTGCAAAATTGCTGTTGCGGGGATTGCGGAGAACCTGCAAATGTGCTCAATCTAACAGGATGCTGTAAGTTGATAATTGGATGGATGCAGAGAACTAGATTTAGTGAGAATGAGAAATGTACTGAAATTGTACTTTCAGGAAAATGAGGAATAGCTGGAAATGTGGATGTTGTTCGAAAAAAAGAGATTCGTGCAGTAAGACGTTAGAAATTGGTAGAGATATAGAACCGGAAAGAAATGGAGAAATTAGTACTTTCAGAGAAGGAGCAGAAGCTACAAGCAATAAACTTCATGGAAATGGGTGATTTTACAAATATGTGGAAGGAGAAATACGAAAACTCTGCACATAGAGTATATGCAAGAGGTTGATCAATTGTTTGAAACTGGCATTTTCTGGCACAGAGAACCAGCTTTCAGAACTTGAAGGATATGGAGAAATTGCAGTTGCGTTGAATGCGGGGAAGCTGGGAATCTGCTGTATGACTTGCTGCTGAGAAATTGGTAATTTGACTGATACAGAGAACTAGGTATGGTGATAAATAGAGAACATGATGAATTGAAGTTTCAGCTCAATGAGGAGTCGTTGGAAATGCGGATATAGTTAGATATCGAGAAATATATGCAATTGGACATAAGAATTTAGTAGAGATAGTGCAACTGATGGAAATGGAGTAATTATTACATTCGGGGAAATAGCAGAAGCTACAAGCAGTGGATTTAATGGAAATGCGGTTTGTTACAATGATGGGGAACAGTAAATACCTGCAGATAGAGAAAATGCAAGGAGTTATCATTTTGCTGGAACTGAGAGCAGGTTTTGCAGAATTTGAAGGATATGGTGAAATTGAAGCTGCGATGAATGCGGTAGAACATGCAAATATATTCAATCTAACAAATTGCTGTAAAAATTGAATTAGATGGAAGCAGAGAACTACATTTGCTGAAAAAGAGAGAAATTGAGGAATTGAAGTTTCAGACTAATGAGGAGTAGCTGGAAATGTGGATGTCATGAGCAAAACAGAGATTAATGCAGTTGGACATAAGAAATTAGTAGAGATAGAGAAACTGATGTTAATGGTAAAATTTTTACATTCAGAGAAATAGCAGAAGCTAAAAACAGCAGATTTAAAGGAAAAGTGGCATGCTGCAAATATGGGGAACAATGAAAAGTCTGCAGATAGAGAAAATGCCAGGAGTTGATCAATGATTTGAAGTTGGCATTTTGATGGAACAGACGGCAGGATTTGCAGACTTTCAAGGATATGGTGAAATTGAAGCTGGGGCGAATGCGGAGAACCTGCAAAAGTGCTCAATCTAACAAATTGCTGTAAATAGAGAATTAGTTGGAAGCAGGAACTACATTTGCTAAAATGGAGAGAAATTGAGGAATTGAAGGTTCGGGCCAATGAGAAGTTGCTGGAAATGTGGATGTCGTCAGAAATGGAGAGACTAATGCAATTGGACACAAGAAATTGGTAGGGTTGGAGAAACTGATGGAAATGGAGAAATTCGTACATTGAGAGAAGTAGTAACATCTACAAGCAACGAAATTCATTAAAATGGGAGATTATACAAATATGGGGAATGAGCAATATGAGAAATCTGCAGATAGAGAACCTCCAAGAAGCTGATCTGTTATTTGTCGTCGCATTTTGAGAGCCAGCCGAGCAAGTTTAGAAGTCTATTGCAAAATTGCTGTTGCGGGGATTGCGGAGAACCTGCAAATGTGCTCAATCTAATAGGATGCTGTAAGTTGATAATTGGATGGATGCAGAGAACTAGATTTAGTGAGAATGAGAAATGTACTGAAATTGTACTTTCAGGAAAATGAGGAATAGCTGCAAATGTGGATGTTGTTCGAAAAAAAGAGATTCGTGCAGTAAGACGTTAGAAATTGGTAGAGATATAGAACCGGAAAGAAATGGAGAAATTAGTACTTTCAGAGAAGGAGCAGAAGCTACAAGCAATAAACTTCATGGAAATGGGAGATTTTACAAATATGTGGAAGGAGAAATACGAAAACTCTGCAGATAGAGTATATGCAAGAGGTTGATCAATTGTTTGAAACTGGCATTTTCTGGCACAGAGAACCAGCTTTCAGAACTTGAAGGATATGGAGAAATTGCAGTTGCGTTGAATGCGGGGAAGCTGGGAATCTGCTGTATGACTTGCTGCTCAGAAATTGGTAATTTGACTGATACAGAGAACTAGGTATGCTGATAAATAGAGAACATGATGAATTGAAGTTTCAGCTCAATGAGGAGTCGTTGGAAATGCGGATATACTTAGATATCGAGAAATATATGCAATTGGACATAAGAATTTAGTAGAGATAGTGCAACTGATGGAAATGGAGTAATTATTACATTCGGGGAAATAGCAGAAGCTACAAGCAGTGGATTTAATGGAAATGCGGTTTGTTACAATGATGGGGAACAGTAAATACCTGCAGATAGAGAAAATGCAAGGAGTTATCATTTTGCTGGAACTGAGAGCAGGTTTTGCAGAATTTGAAGGATATGGTGAAATTGAAGCTGCGATGAATGCGGTAGAACATGCAAATATATTCAATCTAACAAATTGCTGTAAAAAGAGAATTAGATGGAAGCAGAGACCTGCATTTGCTGAAAAAGAGAGAAATTGAGGAATTGAAGTTTCAGACTAATGAGGAGTAGCTGGAAATGTGGATGTCATGAGCAAAACAGAGATTAATGCAGTTGGACATAAGAAATTAGTAGAGATAGAGAAACTGATGTTAATGGTAAAATTCTTACATTCAGAGAAATAGCAGAAGCTAAAAACAGCAGATTTAAAGGAAAAGTGGCATGCTGCAAATATGGGGAACAATGAAAAGTCTGCAGATAGAGAAAATGCCAGGAGTTGATCAATGATTTGAAGTTGGCATTTTGATGGAACAGACGGCAGGATTTGCAGACTTTCAAGGATATGGTGAAATTGAAGCTGGGGCGAATGCGGAGAACCTGCAAAAGTGCTCAATCTAACAAATTGCTGTAAATAGAGAATTAGTTGGAAGCAGGAACTACATTTGCTAAAATGGAGAGAAATTGAGGATTTGAAGGATCGGGCCAATGAGAAGTTGCTGGAAATGTGGATGTCGTCAGAAATGGAGAGACTAATGCAATTGGACACAAGAAATTGGTAGGGTTGGAGAAACTGATGGAAATGGAGAAATTCGTACATTGAGAGAAGTAGTAACATCTACAAGCAACGAAATTCATTAAAATGGGAGATTATACAAATATGGGGAATGAGCAATATGAGAAATCTGCAGATAGAGAACCTCCAAGAAGCTGATCTGTTATTTGTCGTCGCATTTTGAGAGCCAGCCGAGCAAGTTTAGAAGTCTATTGCAAAATTGCTGTTGCGGGGATTGCGGAGAACCTGCAAATGTGCTCAATCTAACAGGTTGCTGTAAGTTGATAATTGGATGGATGCAGAGAACTAGATTTAGTGAGAATGAGAAATGTACTGAAATTGTACTTTCAGGAAAATGAGGAATAGCTGCAAATGTGGATGTTGTTCGAAAAAAAGAGATTCGTGCAGTAAGACGTTAGAAATTGGTAGAGATATAGAACCGGAAAGAAATGGAGAAATTAGTACTTTCAGAGAAGGAGCAGAAGCTACAAGCAATAAACTTCATGGAAATGGGTGATTTTACAAATATGTGGAAGGAGAAATACGAAAACTCTGCAGATAGAGTATATGCAAGAGGTTGATCAATTGTTTGAAACTGGCATTTTCTGGCACAGAGAACCAGCTTTCAGAACTTGAAGGATATGGAGAAATTGCAGTTGCGTTGAATGCGGGGAAGCTGGGAATCTGCTGTATGACTTGCTGCTCAGAAATTGGTAATTTGACTGATACAGAGAACTAGTATGCTGATAAATAGAGAACATGATGAATTGAAGTTTCAGCTCAATGAGGAGTCGTTGGAAATGCGGATATAGTTAGATATCGAGAAATATATGCAATTGGACATAAGAATTTAGTAGAGATAGTGCAACTGATGGAAATGGAGTAATTATTACATTCGGGGAAATAGCAGAAGCTACAAGCAGTGGATTTAATGGAAATGCGGTTTGTTACAATGATGGGGAACAGTAAATACATGCAGATAGAGAAAATGCAAGGAGTTATCATTTTGCTGGAACTGAGAGCAGGTTTTGCGGAATTTGAAGGATATGGTGAAATTGAAGCTGCGGTCAATGCGGTAGAACATGCCAAAGTGCTCAATCTAACTAATTGCTTTAAAAAAAGAATAAGATGGAAGCAGTGAACTACATTTGCTGAAAAAGAGAGAAATTGAGGAATTGAAGTTTCAGACTAATGAGGAATAGCTGGAAATGTGGATGCATTGAGCAATGGAGAGATTAATGCAGTTGGACATAAGAAATTAGTAGAGATAGAGAAACTGATGATAATGGAAAAATGTTTACTTTCAGAGAAATAGCAGAAACTAGAAACAGCAGATTTAAAGGAAAAGTGGGTTGCTACAAATATGGGGAACAAAGAAATTTCTGCAGATATAGAAAATGGCAGGAGTTGATCAATGATTTGAAGTTGGCATTTTGATGGAACAGACGGCAGGATTTGTAGACTTTCAAGGATATGGTGAAATTGAAGCAGGGGCGAATGCGGAGAACCTGCAAAAGTGCTCAATCTAACAAATTGCTATAAATAGAGAATTAGTTGGAAGCAGGAACTACATTTGCTAAAATGGAGAGAAATTGAGGAATTGAAGGATCGGGCCAATGAGAAGTTGCTGGAAATGTGGATGTCGTCAGAAATGGAGAGACTAATGCAATTGGACACAAGAAATTGGTAGGGTTGGAGAAACTGATGGAAATGGAGAAATTCGTACATTGAGAGAAGTAGTAACATCTACAAGCAACGAAATTCATTAAAATGGGAGATTATACAAATATGGGGAATGAGCAATATGAGAAATCTGCGGATAGAGAACCTCCAAGAAGCTGATCTGTTATTTGTCGTCGCATTTTGAGAGCCAGCCGGGCAAGTTTAGAAGTCTATTGCAAAATTGCTGTTGCGGGGATTGCGGAGAACCTGCAAATGTGCTCAATCTAACAGGATGCTGTAAGTTGATAATTGGATGGATGCAGAGAACTAGATTTAGTGAGAATGAGAAATGTACTGAAATTGTACTTTCAGGAAAATGAGGAATAGCTGCAAATGTGGATGTTGTTCGAAAAAAAGAGATTCGTGCAGTAAGACGTTAGAAATTGGTAGAGATATAGAATCGGAAAGAAATGGAGAAATTAGTACTTTCAGAGAAGGAGCAGAAGCTACAAGCAATAAACTTCATGGAAATGGGAGATGTTACAAATATGTGGAAGGAGAAATACGAAAACTCTGCACAAAGAGTATATGCAAGAGGTTGATCAATTGTTTGAAACTGGCATTTTCTGGCACAGAGAACCAGCTTTCAGAACTTGAAGGATATGGAGAAATTGCAGTTGCGTTGAATGCGGGGAAGCTGGGAATCTTCTGTATGACTTGCTGCTCAGAAATTGGTAATTTGACTGATACAGAGAACTAGGTATGCTGATAAATAGAAAACATGATGAATTGAAGTTTCAGCTCAATGAGGAGTCGTTAGAAATGCGGATGTAGTTAGATATCGAAAAATATATGCAGTTGGACATAAGAATTTAGTAGAGATAGTGCAACTGATGGAAATGGAGTAATTATTACATTCGGGGAAATAGCAGAAGCTACAAGCAGTGGATTTAATGCTAATGCGGTTTCTTACAATGATGGGGAACAGGCAATATCTGCAGATAGAGAAAATGCAAGGAGTTATCATTTTGCTGGAACAGAGAGCAGGTTTTGCGCAATTTGAAGGATATGGTGAAATTGAAGCTGCGGTCAATGCGGTAGAACATGCCAAAGTGCTCAATCTAACTAATTGCTTTAATAAAAGAATTAGATGAAAGCAGTGAACTACATTTGCTGAAAAAGAGAGAAATTGAGGAATTGAAGTTTCAGACTAATGAGGAATAGCTGGAAATGTGGATGCATTGAGCAATAGAGAGATTAATGCAGTTGGACATAAGAAATTAGTAGAGATAGAGAAACTGATGATAATGGAAAAATGTTTACTTTCAGAGAATTAGCAGAAACTAGAAACAGCAGATTTAAAGGAAAAGTGGGTTGCTACAAATATGGGGAACAATGAAAAGTCTGCAGATAGAGAAAATGCCAGGAGTTGATCAATGATTTGAAGTTGGCATTTTGATGGAACAGACGGCAGGATTTGCAGACTTTCAAGGATATGGTGAAATTGAAGCTGGGGCGAATGCGGAGAACCTGCAAAAGTGCTCAATCTAACAAATTGCTGTAAATAGAGAATTAGTTGGAAGCAGGAACTACATTTGCTAAAATGGAGAGAAATTGAGGAATTGAAGGTTCGGGCCAATGAGAAGTTGCTGGAAATGTGGATGTCGTCAGAAATGGAGAGACTAATGCAATTGGACACAAGAAATTGGTAGGGTTGGAGAAACTGATGGAAATGGAGAAATTCGTACATTGAGAGAAGTAGTAACATCTACAAGCAACGAAATTCATTAAAATGGGAGATTATACAAATATGGGGAATGAACAATATGAGAAATCTGCAGATAGAGAACCTCCAAGAAGCTGATCTGTTATTTGTCGTCGCATTTTGAGAGCCAGCCGAGCAAGTTTAGAAGTCTATTGCAAAATTGCTGTTGCGGGGATTGCGCAGAACCTGCAAATGTGCTCAATCTAACAGGTTGCTGTAAGTTGATAATTGGATGGATGCAGAGAACTAGATTTAGTGAGAATGAGAAATGTACTGAAATTGTACTTTCAGGAAAATGAGGAATAGCTGCAAATGTGGATGTTGTTCGAAAAAAAGAGATTCGTGCAGTAAGACGTTAGAAATTGGTAGAGATATAGAACCGGAAAGAAATGGAGAAATTAGTACTTTCAGAGAAGGAGCAGAAGCTACAAGCAATAAACTTCATGGAAATGGGAGATTTTACAAATATGTGGAAGGAGAAATACGAAAACTCTGCAGATAGAGTATATGCAAGAGGTTGATCAATTGTTTGAAACTGGCATTTTCTGGCACAGAGAACCAGCTTTCAGAACTTGAAGGATATGGAGAAATTGCAGTTGCGTTGAATGCGGGGAAGCTGGGAATGTGCTGTATGACTTGCTGCTGAGAAATTGGTAATTTGACTGATACAGAGAACTACGCATGCTGATAAATAGAAAACATGATGAATTGAAGTTTCAGCTCAATGAGGAGTCGTTAGAAATGCGGATGTAGTTAGATATCGAATAATATATGCAGCTGGACATAAGAATTTATTAGAGATAGTGCAACTGATGGAAATGGAGTAATTATTACATTCGGGGAAATAGCAGAAGCTACAAGCAGTGGATTTAATGCTAATGCGGTTTGTTACAATGATGGGGAACAGGCAATATCTGCAGATAGAGAAAATGCAAGGAGTTATCATTTTGCTGGAACAGAGAGCAGGTTTTGCGGAATTTGAAGGATATGGTGAAATTGAAGCTGCGGTCAATGCGGTAGAACATGCCAAAGTGCTCAATCTAACTAATTGCTTTAATAAAAGAATTAGATGAAAGCAGTGAACTACATTTGCTGAAAAAGAGAGAAATTGAGGAATTGAAGTTTCAGACTAATGAGGAATAGCTGGAAATGTGGATGCATTGAGCAATAGAGAGATTAATGCAGTTGGACATAAGAAATTAGTAGAGATAGAGAAACTGATGATAATGGAAAAATGTTTACTTTCAGAGAATTAGCAGAAGCTAAAAACAGCAGATTTAAAGGAAAAGTGGCATGCTGCAAATATGGGGAACAATGAAAAGTCTGCAGATAGAGAAAATGCCAGGAGTTGATCAATGATTTGAAGTTGGCATTTTGATGGAACAGACGGCAGGATTTGCAGACTTTCAAGGATATGGTGAAATTGAAGCTGGGGCGAATGCGGAGAACCTGCAAAAGTGCTCAATCTAACAAATTGCTGTAAATAGAGAATTAGTTGGAAGCAGGAACTACATTTGCTAAAATGGAGAGAAATTGAGGAATTGAAGGTTCGGGCCAATGAGAAGTTGCTGGAAATGTGGATGTCGTCAGAAATGGAGAGACTAATGCAATTGGACACAAGAAATTGGTAGGGTTGGAGAAACTGATGGAAATGCAGAAATTCGTACATTGAGAGAAGTAGTAACATCTACAAGCAACGAAATTCATTTAAATGGGAGATTATACAAATATGGGGAATGAGCAATATGAGAAATCTGCAGATAGAGAACCTCCAAGAAGCTGATCTGTTATTTGTCGTCGCATTTTGAGAGCCAGCCGAGCAAGTTTAGAAGTCTATTGCAAAATTGCTGTTGCGGGGATTGCGGAGAACCTGCAAATGTGCTCAATCTAACAGGATGCTGTAAGTTGATAATTGGATGGATGCAGAGAACTAGATTTAGTGAGAATGAGAAATGTACTGAAATTGTACTTTCAGGAAAATGAGGAATAGCTGGAAATGTGGATGTTGTTCGAAAAAAAGAGATTCGTGCAGTAAGACATTAGAAATTGGTAGAGATATAGAACCGGAAAGAAATGGAGAAATTAGTACTTTCAGAGAAGGAGCAGAAGCTACAAGCAATAAACTTCATGGAAATGGGAGATGTTACAAATATGTGGAAGGAGAAATACGAAAACTCTGCACAAAGAGTATATGCAAGAGGTTGATCAATTGTTTGAAACTGGCATTTTCTGGCACAGAGAACCAGCTTTCAGAACTTGAAGGATATGGAGAAATTGCAGTTGCGTTGAATGCGGGGAAGCTGGGAATCTGCTGTATGACTTGCTGCTCAGAAATTGGTAATTTGACTGATACAGAGAACTAGGTATGCTGATAAATAGAAAACATGATGAATTGAAGTTTCAGCTCAATGAGGAGTCGTTAGAAATGCGGATGTAGTTAGATATCGAAAAATATATGCAGTTGGACATAAGAATTTATTAGAGATAGTGCAACTGATGGAAATGGAGTAATTATTACATTCGGGGAAATAGCAGAAGCTACAAGCAGTGGATTTAATGCTAATGCGGTTTGTTACAATGATGGGGAACAGGCAATATCTGCAGATAGAGAAAATGCAAGGAGTTATCATTTTGCTGGAACAGAGAGCAGGTTTTGTGCAATTTGAAGGATATGGTGAAATTGAAGCTGCGGTCAATGCGGTAGAACATGCCAAAGTGCTCAATCTAACTAATTGCTTTAATAAAAGAATTAGATGAAAGCAGTGAACTACATTTGCTGAAAAAGAGAGAAATTGAGGAATTGAAGTTTCAGACTAATGAGGAATAGCTGGAAATGTGGATGCATTGAGCAATAGAGAGATTAATGCAGTTGGACATATGAAATTAGTAGAGATAGAGAAACTGATGATAATGGAAAAATGTTTACTTTCAGAGAATTAGCAGAAACTAGAAACAGCAGATTTAAAGGAAAAGTGGGTTGCTACAAATATGGGGAACAATGAAAAGTCTGCAGATAGAGAAAATGCCAGGAGTTGATCAATGATTTGAAGTTGGCATTTTGATGGAACAGACGGCAGGATTTGCAGACTTTCAAGGATATGGTGAAATTGAAGCTGGGGCGAGTGCGGAGAACCTGCAAAAGTGCTCAATCTAACAAATTGCTGTAAATAGAGAATTAGTTGGAAGCAGGAACTACATTTGCTAAAATGGAGAGAAATTGAGGAATTGAAGGTTCGGGCCAATGAGAAGTTGCTGGAAATGTGGATGTCGTCAGAAATGGAGAGACTAATGCAATTGGACACAAGAAATTGGTAGGGTTGGAGAAACTGATGGAAATGCAGAAATTCGTACATTGAGAGAAGTAGTAACATCTACAAGCAACGAAATTCATTAAAATGGGAGATTATACAAATATGGGGAATGAGCAATATGAGAAATCTGCAGATAGAGAACCTCCAAGAAGCTGATCTGTTATTTGTCGTCGCATTTTGAGAGCCAGCCGAGCAAGTTTAGAAGTCTATTGCAAAATTGCTGTTGCGGGGATTGCGGAGAACCTGCAAATGTGCTCAATCTAACAGGATGCTGTAAGTTGATAATTGGATGGATGCAGAGAACTAGATTTAGTGAGAATGAGAAATGTACTGAAATTGTACTTTCAGGAAAATGAGGAATAGCTGGAAATGTGGATGTTGTTCGAAAAAAAGAGATTCGTGCAGTAAGACGTTAGAAATTGGTAGAGATATAGAACCGGAAAGAAATGGAGAAATTAGTACTTTCAGAGAAGGAGCAGAAGCTACAAGCAATAAACTTCATGGAAATGGGAGATGTTACAAATATGTGGAAGGAGAAATACGAAAACTCTGCACAAAGAGTATATGCAAGAGGTTGATCAATTGTTTGAAACTGGCATTTTCTGGCACAGAGAACCAGCTTTCAGAACTTGAAGGATATGGAGAAATTGCAGTTGCGTTGAATGCGGGGAAGCTGGGAATCTGCTGTATGACTTGCTGCTGAGAAATTGGTAATTTGACTGATACAGAGAACTAGGAATGCTGATAAATAGAAAACATGATGAATTGAAGTTTCAGCTCAATGAGGAGTCGTTAGAAATGCGGATGTAGTTAGATATCGAAAAATATATGCAGTTGGACATAAGAATTTATTAGAGATAGTGCAACTGATGGAAATGGAGTAATTATTACATTCGGGGAAATAGCAGAAGCTACAAGCAGTGGATTTAATGCTAATGCGGTTTGTTACAATGATGGGGAACAGGCAATATCTGCAGATAGAGAAAATGCAAGGAGTTATCATTTTGCTGGAACAGAGAGCAGGTTTTGCGCAATTTGAAGGATATGGTGAAATTGAAGCTGCGGTCAATGCGGTAGAACATGCCAAAGTGCTCAATCTAACTAATTGCTTTAATAAAAGAATTAGATGAAAGCAGTGAACTACATTTGCTGAAAAAGAGAGAAATTGAGGAATTGAAGTTTCAGACTAATGAGGAATAGCTGGAAATGTGGATGCATTGAGCAATAGAGAGATTAATGCAGTTGGACATAAGAAATTAGTAGAGATAGAGAAACTGATGATAATGGAAAAATGTTTACTTTCAGAGAATTAGCAGAAACTAGAAACAGCAGATTTAAAGGAAAAGTGGGTTGCTACAAATATGGGGAACAATGAAAAGTCTGCAGATAGAGAAAATGCCAGGAGTTGATCAATGATTTGAAGTTGGCATTTTGATGGAACAGACGGCAGGATTTGCAGACTTTCAAGGATATGGTGAAATTGAAGCTGGGGCGAATGCGGAGAACCTGCAAAAGTGCTCAATCTAACAAATTGCTGTAAATAGAGAATTAGTTGGAAGCAGGAACTACATTTGCTAAAATGGAGAGAAATTGAGGAGTTGAAGGTTCGGGCCAATGAGAAGTTGCTGGAAATGTGGATGTCGTCAGAAATGGAGAGACTAATGCAATTGGACACAAGAAATTGGTAGGGTTGGAGAAACTGATGGAAATGGAGAAATTCGTACATTGAGAGAAGTAGTAACATCTACAAGCAACGAAATTCATTAAAATGGGAGATTATACAAATATGGGGAATGAGCAATATGAGAAATCTGCAGATAGAGAACCTCCAAGAAGCTGATCTGTTATTTGTCGTCGCATTTTGAGAGCCAGCCGAGCAAGTTTAGAAGTCTATTGCAAAATTGCTGTTGCGGGGATTGCGCAGAACCTGCAAATGTGCTCAATCTAACAGGTTGCTGTAAGTTGATAATTGGATGGATGCAGAGAACTAGATTTAGTGAGAATGAGAAATGTACTGAAATTGTACTTTCAGGAAAATGAGGAATAGCTGGAAATGTGGATGTTGTTCGAAAAAAAGAGATTCGTGCAGTAAGACGTTAGAAATTGGTAGATATACAGAACAGGAAAGAAATGGAGAAATTAGTACTTTCAGAGAAGGAGCAGAAGCTACAAGCAATAAACTTCATGGAAATGGGAGATGTTACAAATATGTGGAAGGAGAAATACGAAAACTCTGCAGATAGAGTATATGCAAGAGGTTGATCAATTGTTTGAAACTGGCATTTTCTGGCACAGAGAACCAGCTTTCAGAACTTGAAGGATATGGAGAAATTGCAGTTGCGTTGAATCCGGGGAAGGTGGGAATGTGCTGTATGACTTGCTGCTGAGAAATTGGTAATTTGACTGATACAGAGAACTAGGTATGCTGATAAATAGAAAACATGATGAATTGAAGTTTCAGCTCAATGAGGAGTCGTTGGAAATGCGGATATAGTTAGATATCGAGAAATATATGCAGTTGGACATAAGAATTTATTAGAGATATTGCAACTGATGGAAATGGAGTAATTATTACATTCGGGGAAATAGCAGAAGCTACAAGCAGTGGATTTAATGCTAATGCGGTTTCTTACAATGATGGGGAACAGGCAATATCTGCAGATAGAGAAAATGCAAGGAGTTATCATTTTGCTGGAACAGAGAGCAGGTTTTGCGGAATTTGAAGGATATGGTGAAATTGAAGCTGCGGTCAATGCGGTAGAACATGCCAAAGTGCTCAATCTAACTAATTGCTTTAATAAAAGAATTAGATGAAAGCAGTGAACTACATTTGCTGAAAAAGAGAGAAATTGAGGAATTGAAGTTTCAGACTAATGAGGAATAGCTGGAAATGTGGATGCATTGAGCAATAGAGAGATTAATGCAGTTGGACATAAGAAATTAGTAGAGATAGAGAAACTGATGATAATGGAAAAATGTTTACATTCAGAGAAATAGCAGAAACTAGAAACAGAAGATTGAAAGGAAAAGTGGGTTGCTACAAATATGGGGAACAAAGAACTTTCTGCAGATATAGAAAATTCCTGGAGTTGATCAATGAAATGAAGTTGGCATTTTGATGGAACAGATGGCAGGATTTGCAGACTTTCAAGGATATGGTGAAATTGAAGCTGGGGCGAATGCGGAGAACCTGCAAATGTGCTCAATCTAACAAATTGCTGTAAATAGAGAATTAGTTGGAAGCAGGAACTACATTTGCTAAAATGGAGAGAAATTGAGGAATTGAAGGTTCGGGCCAATGGGAAGTTGCTGGAAATGTGGATGTCGTCAGAAATGGAGAGAGTAATGCAATTGGACACAAGAAATTGGTAGGGTTGGAGAAACTGATGGAAATGGAGAAATTCGTACATTGAGAGAAGGAGTTGCAGTTACAAGCAACGAAATTCGCTAAAATGGGTGATTATACAAATATGGGGAAAGAGCAATATGAGAAATCTGCAGATTGAGAAACTGCAAGGAGCTGAACTGTTATTTGACGGTCGCATTTTCAGTGCCAGCCGAGCGAGTTTAGAAGTCTATCGCAAAATTGCTGTTGCAGGGATTGCGGAGAACCTGCAAATGTGCTCAACCTAACATGTTGCTGGAAGTTGATAATTGGATGGATGCAGAGAACTTGATTTAGTGAGAATGAGAAATGTACTGAAATTGTACTTTCAGGAAAATGAGGAATAGCTGGAAATGTGGAAGTTGTTCGAAAAAAAGAGATTCGTGCAGTTAGACGTTAGAAATTGGTAGAGATATAGAACCGGAAAGAAATGGAGAAATTAGAACTTTCAGAAAAGGAGCAGAAGCTACAAGCAATAAACTTCATGGAAATGGGAGATGTTACAAATATGTGGAAGGAGAAATACGAAAATTCTGCAGAAAGGGAATATGCAAGATGTTGATCAATTGTTTGAAACTGGCATTTTCTGGCACAGAGAACCAGCTTTCAGAACTTGAATGAAAAGGAGAAATTGCAGTTGCGTTGAATGCGGGGAAGCTGGGAATGTGCTGTATGACTTGCTGCTGAGAAATTGGTAATTTGACAGATACAGAGAACTAGGTATGCTGATAAATAGAGAACATGACGAATTGAAATTTCAGCTCAATGAGGAGTCGTTGGAAATGCGGATATAGTTAGATATCGAGAAATATATGCAATTGGACATAAGAATTTAGTAGAGATAGTGCAACTGATGGAAATGGAGTAATTATTACATTCGGGGAAATAGCAGAAGCTACAAGCAGTGGATTTAATGGAAATGCGGTTTGTTACAATGATGGGGAACAGTAAATACCTGCAGATAGAGAAAATGCAAGGAGTTATCATTTTGCTGGAACTGAGAGCAGGTTTTGCAGAATTTGAAGGATATGGTGAAATTGAAGCTGCGATGAATGCGGTAGAACATGCAAATATATTCAATCTAACAAATTGCTGTAAAAAGAGAATTAGATGGAAGCAGAGACCTACATTTGCTGAAAAAGAGAGAAATTGAGGAATTGAAGTTTCAGACTAATGAGGAGTAGCTGGAAATGTGGATGTCATGAGCAAAACAGAGATTAATGCAGTTGGACATAAGAAATTAGTAGAGATAGAGAAACTGATGTTAATGGTAAGATTTTTACATTCAGAGAAATAGCAGAAGTTAAAAACAGCAGATTTAAAGGAAAAGTGGCATGCTGCAAATATGGGGAACAATGAAAAGTCTGCAGATAGAGAAAATGCCAGGAGTTGATCAATGATTTGAAGTTGGCATTTTGATGGAACAGACGGCAGGATTTGCAGACTTTCAAGGATATGGTGAAATTGAAGCTGGGGCGAATGCGGAGAACCTGCAAAAGTGCTCAATCTAACAAATTGCTGTAAATAGAGAATTAGTTGGAAGCAGGAACTACATTTGCTAAAATGGAGAGACATTGAGGAATTGATGGTTCAGGCCAATGAGAAGTTGCTGGAAATGTGGATGTCGTCAGAAATGGAGAGACTAATGCAATTGGACACAAGAAATTGGTAGGGTTGGAGAAACTGATGGAAATGGAGAAATTCGTACATTGAGAGAAGTAGTAACATCTACAAGCAACGAAATTCATTAAAATGGGAGATTATACAAATATGGGGAATGAGCAATATGAGAAATCTGCAGATAGAGAACATCCAAGAAGCTGATCTGTTATTTGTCGTCGCATTTTGAGAGCCAGCCGAGCAAGTTTAGAAGTCTATTGCAAAATTGCTGTTGCGGAGATTGCGGAGAACCTGCAAATGTGCTCAATCTAACAGGTTGCTGTAAGTTGTTAATTGGATGGATGCAGATTTAGTGAGAATGAGAAATGTACTGAAATTGTACTTTCAGGAAAATGAGGAATAGCTGGAAATGTGGATGTTGTTCAAAAAAAAGAGATTCGTGCTGTAAGACGTTAGAAATTGGTAGAGATATAGAACCGGAAAGAAATGGAGAAATTAGTACTTTCAGAGAAGGAGCAGAAGCTACAAGCAATAAACTTCATGGAAATGGGAGATGTTACAAATATGTGGAAGGAGAAATACGAAAACTCTGCAGATAGAGTATATGCAAGAGGTTGATCAATTGTTTGAAACTGGCATTTTCTGGCACAGAGAACCAGCTTTCAGAACTTGAAGGATATGGAGAAATTGCAGTTGCGTTGAATGCGGGGAAGCTGGGAATCTGCTGTATGACTTGCTGCTGAGAAATTGGTAATTTGACAGATACAGAGAACTAGGTATGCTGATAAATGGAGAACATGATGAATTGAAGTTTCAGCTCAATGAGGAGTCGTTGGAAATGCGGATATAGTTAGATATCGAGAAATATATGCAATTGGACATAAGAATTTAGTAGAGATAGTGCAACTGATGGAAATGGAGTAATTATTACATTCGGGGAAATAGCAGAAGCTACAAGCATTGGATCAAATGGCAGTGTGGTTTGTTACAATGATGGGGAACAGGCAATATCTGCAGATAGAGAAAATGCAAGGAGTTATCATTTTGCTGGAACAGAGAGCAGGTTTTGCGCAATTTGAAGGATATGGTGAAATTGAAGCTGCGGTCAATGCGGTAGAACATGCCAAAGTGCTCAATCTAACTAATTGCTTTAATAAAAGAATTAGATGAAAGCAGTGAACTACATTTGCTGAAAAAGAGAGAAATTGAGGAATTGAAGTTTCAGACTAATGAGGAATAGCTGGAAATGTGGATGCATTGAGCAATAGAGAGATTAATGCAGTTGGACATAAGAAATTAGTAGAGATAGAGAAACTGATGATAATGGAAAAATGTTTACTTTCAGAGAAATAGCAGAAACTATAAACAGCAGATTTAAAGGAAAAGTGGGTTGCTACAAATATGGGGAACAAAGAAATTTCTGCAGATATAGAAAATGGCAGGAGTTGATCAATGATTTGAAGTTGGCATTTTGATGGAACAGACGGCAGGATTTGTAGACTTTCAAGGATATGGTGAAATTGAAGCTGGGGCGAATGCGGAGAACCTGCAAAAGTGCTCAATCTAACAAATTGCTATAAATTGAGAATTAGTTGGAAGCAGGAACTACATTTGCTAAAATGGAGAGAAATTGAGGAATTGAAGGATCGGGCCAATGAGAAGTTGCTGGAAATGTGGATGTCGTCAGAAATGGAGAGACTAATGCAATTGGACACAAGAAATTGGTAGGGTTGGAGAAACTGATGGAAATGGAGAAATTCGTACATTGAGAGAAGTAGTAACATCTACAAGCAACGAAATTCATTAAAATGGGAGATTATACAAATATGGGGAATGAGCAATATGAGAAATCTGCAGATAGAGAACATCCAAGAAGCTCATCTGTTATTTGTCGTCGCATTTTGAGAGCCAGCCGAGCAAGTTTAGAAGTCTATTGCAAAATTGCTGTTGCGGGGATTGCGCAGAACCTGCAAATGTGCTCAATCTAACAGGTTGCTGTAAGTTGATAATTGGATGGATGCAGAGAACTAGATTTAGTGAGAATGAGAAATGTACTGAAATTGTACTTTCAGGAAAATGAGGAATAGCTGGAAATGTGGATGTTGTTCGAAAAAAAGAGATTCGTGCAGTAAGACGTTAGAAATTGGTAGAGATATAGAACCGGAAAGAAATGGAGAAATTAGTACTTTCAGAGAAGGAGCAGAAGCTACAAGCAATAAACTTCATGGAAATGGGTGATTTTACAAATATGTGGAAGGAGAAATACGAGAACTCTGCACATAGAGGTTGATCAATTGTTTGAAACTGGCATTTTCTGGCACAGAGAACCAGCTTTCAGAACTTGAAGGATATGGAGAAATTGCAGTTGCGTGGAATGCGGGGAAGCTGGGAATCTGTTGTATGACTTGCTGCTGAGAAATTGGTAATTTGAATGATACAGAGAACTAGGTATGCTGATAAATAGAGAACATGATGAATTGAAGTTTCAGCTCAATGAGGAGTCGTTGGAAATGCGGATATAGTTAGATATCGAGAAATATATGCAATTGGACATAAGAATTTAGTAGAGATAGTGCAACTGATGGAAATGGAGTAATTATGACATTCGGGGAAATAGCAGAAGCTACAAGCAGTGGATTTAATGGAAATGCGGTTTGTTACAATGATGGGGAACAGTAAATACCTGCAGATAGAGAAAATGCAAGGAGTTATCATTTTGCTGGAACTGAGAGCAGGTTTTGCAGAATTTGAAGGATATGGTGAAATTGAAGCTGCGATGAATGCGGTAGAACATGCAAATATATTCAATCTAACAAATTGCTGTAAAAAGAGAATTAGATGGAAGCAGAGACCTACATTTGCTGAAAAAGAGAGAAATTGAGGAATTGAAGTTTCAGACTAATGAGGAGTAGCTGGAAATGTGGATGTCATGAGCAAAACAGAGATTAATGCAGTTGGACATAAGAAATTAGTAGAGATAGAGAAACTGATGTTAATGGTAAGATTTTTACATTCAGAGAAATAGCAGAAGCTAAAAACAGCAGATTTAAAGGAAAAGTGGCATGCTGCAAATATGGGGAACAATGAAAAGTCTGCAGATAGAGAAAATGCCAGGAGTTGATCAATGATTTGAAGTTGGCATTTTGATGGAACAGACGGCAGGATTTGCAGACTTTCAAGGATATGGTGAAATTGAAGCTGGGGCGAATGCGGAGAACCTGCAAAAGTGCTCAATCTAACAAATTGCTGTAAATAGAGAATTAGTTGGAAGCAGGAACTACATTTGCTAAAATGGAGAGAAATTGAGGAATTGAAGGTTCGGGCCAATGAGAAGTTGCTGGAAATGTGGATGTCGTCAGAAATGGAGAGACTAATGCAATTGGACACAAGAAATTGGTAGGGTTGGAGAAACTGATGGAAATGGAGAAATTCGTACATTGAGAGAAGTAGTAACATCTACAAGCAACGAAATTCATTAAAATGGGAGATTATACAAATATGGGGAATGAGCAATATGAGAAATCTGCAGATAGAGAACCTCCAAGAAGCTGATCTGTTATTTGTCGTCGCATTTTGAGAGCCAGCCGAGCAAGTTTAGAAGTCTATTGCAAAATTGCTGTTGCGGAGATTGCGGAGAACCTGCAAATGTGCTCAATCTAACAGGTTGCTGTAAGTTGTTAATTGGATGGATGCAGATTTAGTGAGAATGAGAAATGTACTGAAATTGTACTTTCAGGAAAATGAGGAATAGCTGGAAATGTGGATGTTGTTCAAAAAAAAGAGATTCGTGCTGTAAGACGTTAGAAATTGGTAGAGATATAGAACCGGAAAGAAATGGAGAAATTAGTACTTTCAGAGAAGGAGCAGAAGCTACAAGCAATAAACTTCATGGAAATGGGAGATGTTACAAATATGTGGAAGGAGAAATACGAAAACTCTGCAGATAGAGTATATGCAAGAGGTTGATCAATTGTTTGAAACTGGCATTTTCTGGCACAGAGAACCAGCTTTCAGAACTTGAAGGATATGGAGAAATTGCAGTTGCGTTGAATGCGGGGAAGCTGGGAATCTGCTGTATGACTTGCTGCTGAGAAATTGGTAATTTGACAGATACAGAGAACTAGGTATGCTGATAAATGGAGAACATGATGAATTGAAGTTTCAGCTCAATGAGGAGTCGTTGGAAATGCGGATATAGTTAGATATCGAGAAATATATGCAATTGGACATAAGAATTTAGTAGAGATAGTGCAACTGATGGAAATGGAGTAATTATTACATTCGGGGAAATAGCAGAAGCTACAAGCATTGGATCAAATGGCAGTGTGGTTTGTTACAATGATGGGGAACAGGCAATATCTGCAGATAGAGAAAATGCAAGGAGTTATCATTTTGCTGGAACTGAGAGCAGGTTTTGCGGAATTTGAAGGATATGGTGAAATTGAAGCTGCGGTCAATGCGGTAGAACATGCCAAAGTGCTCAATCTAACTAATTGCTTTAATAAAAGAATTAGATGAAAGCAGTGAACTACATTTGCTGAAAAAGAGAGAAATTGAGGAATTGAAGTTTCAGACTAATGAGGAATAGCTGGAAATGTGGATGCATTGAGCAATAGAGAGATTAATGCAGTTGGACATAAGAAATTAGTAGAGATAGAGAAACTGATGATAATGGAAAAATGTTTACTTTCAGAGAAATAGCAGAAACTATAAACAGCAGATTTAAAGGAAAAGTGGGTTGCTACAAATATGGGGAACAAAGAAATTTCTGCAGATATAGAAAATGGCAGGAGTTGATCAATGATTTGAAGTTGGCATTTTGATGGAACAGACGGCAGGATTTGCAGACTTTCAAGGATATGGTGAAATTGAAGCTGGGGCGAATGCGGAGAACCTGCAAAAGTGCTCAATCTAACAAATTGCTATAAATTGAGAATTAGTTGGAAGCAGGAACTACATTTGCTAAAATGGAGAGAAATTGAGGAATTGAAGGATCGGGCCAATGAGAAGTTGCTGGAAATGTGGATGTCGTCAGAAATGGAGAGACTAATGCAATTGGACACAAGAAATTGGTAGGGTTGGAGAAACTGATGGAAATGGAGAAATTCGTACATTGAGAGAAGTAGTAACATCTACAAGCAACGAAATTCATTAAAATGGGAGATTATACAAATATGGGGAATGAGCAATATGAGAAATCTGCAGATAGAGAACCTCCAAGAAGCTGATCTGTTATTTGTCGTCGCATTTTGAGAGCCAGCCGAGCAAGTTTAGAAGTCTATTGCAAAATTGCTGTTGCGGGGATTGCGCAGAACCTGCAAATGTGCTCAATCTAACAGGTTGCTGTAAGTTGATAATTGGATGGATGCAGAGAACTAGATTTAGTGAGAATGAGAAATGTACTGAAATTGTACTTTCAGGAAAATGAGGAATAGCTGGAAATGTGGATGTTGTTCGAAAAAAAGAGATTCGTGCAGTAAGACGTTAGAAATTGGTAGAGATATAGAACCGGAAAGAAATGGAGAAATTAGTACTTTCAGAGAAGGAGCAGAAGCTACAAGCAATAAACTTCATGGAAATGGGTGATTTTACAAATATGTGGAAGGAGAAATACGAGAACTCTGCACATAGAGGTTGATCAATTGTTTGAAACTGGCATTTTCTGGCACAGAGAACCAGCTTTCAGAACTTGAAGGATATGGAGAAATTGCAGTTGCGTGGAATGCGGGGAAGCTGGGAATCTGTTGTATGACTTGCTGCTGAGAAATTGGTAATTTGACTGATACAGAGAACTAGGTATGCTGATAAATAGAGAACATGATGAATTGAAGTTTCAGCTCAATGAGGAGTCGTTGGAAATGCGGATATAGTTAGATATCGAGAAATATATGCAATTGGACATAAGAATTTAGTAGAGATAGTGCAACTGATGGAAATGGAGTAATTATGACATTCGGGGAAATAGCAGAAGCTACAAGCAGTGGATTTAATGGAAATGCGGTTTGTTACAATGATGGGGAACAGTAAATACCTGCAGATAGAGAAAATGCAAGGAGTTATCATTTTGCTGGAACTGAGAGCAGGTTTTGCAGAATTTGAAGGATATGGTGAAATTGAAGCTGCGATGAATGCGGTAGAACATGCAAATATATTCAATCTAACAAATTGCTGTAAAAAGAGAATTAGATGGAAGCAGAGACCTACATTTGCTGAAAAAGAGAGAAATTGAGGAATTGAAGTTTCAGACTAATGAGGAGTAGCTGGAAATGTGGATGTCATGAGCAAAACAGAGATTAATGCAGTTGGACATAAGAAATTAGTAGAGATAGAGAAACTGATGTTAATGGTAAGATTTTTACATTCAGAGAAATAGCAGAAGCTAAAAACAGCAGATTTAAAGGAAAAGTGGCATGCTGCAAATATGGGGAACAATGAAAAGTCTGCAGATAGAGAAAATGCCAGGAGTTGATCAATGATTTGAAGTTGGCATTTTGATGGAACAGACGGCAGGATTTGCAGACTTTCAAGGATATGGTGAAATTGAAGCTGGGGCGAATGCGGAGAACCTGCAAAAGTGCTCAATCTAACAAATTGCTGTAAATAGAGAATTAGTTGGAAGCAGGAACTACATTTGCTAAAATGGAGAGAAATTGAGGAATTGAAGTTTCGGGCCAATGAGAAGTTGCTGGAAATGTGGATGTCGTCAGAAATGGAGAGACTAATGCAATTGGACACAAGAAATTGGTAGGGTTGGAGAAACTGATGGAAATGGAGAAATTCGTACATTGAGAGAAGTAGTAACATCTACAAGCAACGAAATTCATTAAAATGGGAGATTATACAAATATGGGGAATGAGCAATATGAGAAATCTGCAGATAGAGAACCTCCAAGAAGCTGATCTGTTATTTGTCGTCGCATTTTGAGAGCCAGCCGAGCAAGTTTAGAAGTCTATTGCAAAATTGCTGTTGCGGAGATTGCGGAGAACCTGCAAATGTGCTCAATCTAACAGGTTGCTGTAAGTTGTTAATTGGATGGATGCAGATTTAGTGAGAATGAGAAATGTACTGAAATTGTACTTTCAGGAAAATGAGGAATAGCTGGAAATGTGGATGTTGTTCAAAAAAAAGAGATTCGTGCTGTAAGACGTTAGAAATTGGTAGAGATATAGAACCGGAAAGAAATGGAGAAATTAGTACTTTCAGAGAAGGAGCAGAAGCTACAAGCAATAAATTTCATGGAAATGGGAGATTTTACAAATATGTGGAAGGAGAAATACGAAAACTCTGCAGATAGAGTATATGCAAGAGATTGATCAATTGTTTGAAACTGGCATTTTCTGGCACAGAGAACCAGCTTTCAGAACTTGAAGGATATGGAGATATTGCAGTTGCGTTGAATGCGGGGAAGCTGGGAATCTGCTGTATGACTTGCTGCTGAGAAATTGGTAATTTGACAGATACAGAGAACTAGGTATGCTGATAAATGGAGAACATGATGAATTGAAGTTTCAGCTCAATGAGGAGTCGTTGGAAATGCGGATATAGTTAGATATCGAGAAATATATGCAATTGGACATAAGAATTTAGTAGAGATAGTGCAACTGATGGAAATGGAGTAATTATTACATTCGGGGAAATAGCACAAGCTACAAGCTTTGGATCAAATGGCAGTGTGGTTTGTTACAATGATGGGGAACAGGCAATATCTGCAGATAGAGAAAATGCAAGGAGTTATCATTTTGCTGGAACTGAGAGCAGGTTTTGCGGAATTTGAAGGATATGGTGAAATTGAAGCTGCGGTCAATGCGGTAGAACATGCCAAAGTGCTCAATCTAACTAATTGCTTTAAAAAAAGAATTAGATGAAAGCAGTGAACTACATTTGCTGAAAAAGAGAGAAATTGAGGAATTGAAGTTTCAGAATAATGAGGAATAGCTGGAAATGTGGATGCATTGAGCAATAGAGAGATTTAATGCAGTTGGACATAAGAAATTAGTAGAGATAGAGAAACTGATGATAATGGAAAAATGTTTACTTTCAGAGAAATAGCAGAAACTAGAAACAGCAGATTTAAAGGAAAAGTGGGTTGCTACAAATATGGGGAACAAAGAAATTTCTGCAGATAGAGAAAATGCCAGGAGTTGATCAATGATTTGAAGTTGGCATTTTGATGGAACAGACGGCAGGATTTGTAGACTTTCAAGGATATGGTGAAATTGAAGCTGGGGCGAATGCGGAGAACCTGCAAAAGTGCTCAATCTAACAAATTGCTATAAATAGAGAATTAGTTGGAAGCAGGAACTACATTTGCTAAAATGGAGAGAAATTGAGGAATTGAAGGATCGGGCCAATGAGAAGTTGCTGGAAATGTGGATGTCGTCAAAAATGGAGAGACTAATGCAATTGGACACAAGAAATTGGTAGGGTTGGAGAAACTGATGGAAATGGAGAAATTCGTACATTGAGAGAAGTAGTAACATCTACAAGCAACGAAATTCATTAAAATGGGAGATTATACAAATATGGGGAATGAGCAATATGAGAAATCTGCAGATAGAGAACCTCCAAGAAGCTGATCTGCTATTTGTCGTCGCATTTTGAGAGCCAGCCGAGCAAGTTTAGAAGTCTATTGCAAAATTGCTGTTGCGGGGATTGCGCAGAACTTGCAAATGTGCTCAATCTAACAGGTTGCTGTAAGTTGATAATTGGATGGATGCAGAGAACTAGATTTAGTGAGAATGAGAAATGTACTGAAATTGTACTTTCAGGAAAATGAGGAATAGCTAGAAATGTGGATGTTGTTCGAAAAAAAGAGATTCGTGCAGTAAGACGTTAGAAATTGGTAGAGATATAGAACCGGAAAGAAATGGAGAAATTAGTACTTTCAGAGAAGGAGCAGAAGCTACAAGCAATAAACTTCATGGAAGTGCGAGATTTTACAAATATGTGGAAGGAGAAATACGAAAACTCTGCAGATAGAGTATATGCAAGAGGTTGATCAATTGTTTGAAACTGGCATTTTCTGGCACAGAGAACCAGCTTTCAGAACTTGAAGGATATGGAGAAATTGCAGTTGCGTTGAATGCGGGGAAGGTGGGAATGTGCTGTATGACTTGCTGCTGAGAAATTGGTATTTTGACTGATACAGAGAACTAGGTATGCTGATAAATAGAAAACATGATGAATTGAAGTTTCAGCTCACTGAGGAGTCGTTGGAAATGCGGATATTGTTAGATATAGAGAAAGTTATGCAGTTGGACATAAGAATTTAGAAGAGATAGTGCAACTGATGGAAATGGAGTAATTATTACATTCGGGGAAATAGCAGAAGCTACAAGCAGTGGATTTAATGCTAATGCGGTTTGTTACAATGATGGGGAACAGTAAATACCTGCAGATAGAGAAAATGCAAGGAGGTGTCATTTTGTGGAACTGAGTGCAGGTTTTGCAGAATTTGAAGGATATGGTGAAATTGAAGCTGCGATGAATGCGGTAGAACATGCAAATATATTCAATCTAACAAATTGCTGTAAAAAGAGAATTAGATGGAAGCAGAATACTACATTTGCTGAAAAAGAGAGAAATTGAGGAATTGAAGTTTCAGACTAATGAGGAGTAGCTGGAAATGTGGATGTCATGAGCAATAGAGAGATTAATGCAGTTGGACATAAGAAAGTAGTTGAAGTAGAGAAACTGATGATAATGGAAACATTTTTACATTCAGAGAAATAGGAGAAACTAGAAACAGCAGATTGAAAGGAAAAGTGGGTTGCTACAAATATGGGGAACAAAGAACTTTCTGCAGATATAGAAAATGCCAGGAGTTGATCAATGATTTGAAGTTGGCATTTTGATGGAACAGACGGCAGGATTTCCAGACTTTTAAGGATATGGTGAAATTGAAACTGCGGCGAATGCGGAGAACCTGCAAATGTGCTCAATCTAACAAATTGCTGTAAATAGAGAATTAGTCAGAAGCAGAGAACTACATTTGCTAAAAAAAAGAGTAAAATTGAGGAAATCAAGGTTCGGGCCAAAGAGGAGTTGCTGGAAATGTGGATATCGTTAGAAATGGAGAGACTAATGCAATTTGACACAAGAAATTAGTAGAGTTAGAGAAACTGATAGAAATGGAGAAATTCGTACATTGAGAGAAGGAGTAGCGGCTACAAGCAACGAAATTCATTAAAATGGGAGATTATACAAATATGGGGAATGAGCAATGTGAGAAATCTGCAGATAGAGAACCTGCAAGGAGCTGATCTGTTATTTGGCGTTCGCATTTTGAGAGCCAGCCGAGCAAGTTTAGAAGTCTATTGCAAACTTGCTGTTGCAGGGATTGTTGAGAAGCTGCAAATGTGCTCAATCTAATATGTTGCTGTAAATTGAAAATTGGGTGGATGCAGAGAACTACATTTAGTGAGAACGAGAAATGTACTGAAATTGTAGTTTCAGGAAAATGAGGAATAGCTGGAAACGTGGATGTTGTTCGAAATAAAGAGATTCGTTCAGTAAGACGTTAGAAATTGGTAGAGATATAGAACCGGAAAGAAATGGAGAAATTAGTACTTTCAGAGAAGGAGCAGAAGCTACAAACAATAAACTTCAAGGAAATGGGAGATTTTACAAATATGAGGAAGGAGAAAGATGAGAACTCTGCAGATAGAGAATATGCAAGAAGTTGATCAATTGTTTGGAACTGGCATTTTCTAGCGCAGAGAAACAGCTTTGCAGAACTTGAAAGATATGGAGAAATTGCAGTTGCATTGAATGCGGCGAAACTGGGAATGTGCTGAATGACTTATTGCTGAGGAATTGATAACTTGACAGATACAGAGAACTAGGTATGCTGATAAATGGAGAACATGATGAATTGAAGTTTCAGCTCACTGAGGAGTCGTTGGAAATGCGGATATTGTTAGATATAGAGAAAGTTTTGCAGTTGGACATAAGAATTTAGTAGAGATAGTGCAACTGATGGAAATGGAGTTATTTTGACATTCCGGGAAATAGCAGAAGCTACAAGCAGTGGATTCAATGGAAATGCGGTTTGTTACAATGATGGGGAACAGTAAATACCTGCAGATAGAGAAAATGCAAGGAGTTATCATTTTGCTGGAACTGAGAGCAGGTTTTGCAGAATTTGAAGGATATGGTGAAATTGAAGCTGCGATGAATGCGGTAGAACATGCAAATATATTCAATCTAACAAATTGCTGTAAAAAGAGAATTAGATGGAAGCAGAATACTACATTTGCTGAAAAAGAGAGAAATTGAGGAATTGAAGTTTCAGACTAATGAGGAGTAGCTGGAAATGTGGATGTCATGAGCAATAGAGAGATTAATGCAGTTGGACATAAGAAAGTAGTTGAAGTAGAGAAACTGATGATAATGGAAACATTTTTACATTCAGAGAAATAGGAGAAACTAGAAACAGCAGATTGAAAGGAAAAGTGGGTTGCTACAAATATGGGGAACAAAGAACTTTCTGCAGATATAGAAAATGCCAGGAGTTAATCAATAATTTGAAGTTGACATTTTGATGGAACAGACGGCACGATTTGCAGGCTTTCAAGGATATGGTGAAATTGAAGCTGCGGCGAATGCGGACAAACTGCAAATGTACTCAATCTAACAAATTGTTGTAAATAGAGAATTAGTTGGAAGCAGAGAACTACATTTACTGAAAAAGAGAGAAATTGAGGAATTAAAGATTCAGATTAACGAGGAGTAGCTGGGAATGAGATTGTCATTAGCAATAGAGAGATTAATGCAGTTGGACATAAGAAATTTGTAGAGATAGAGAAACTGATGATAATGGTAAAATTCTTACATTCAGAGAAATAGCAGAAGCGAGAAACAGCAGATTTAAAGGAAAAGTGGCATGCTGCATATATGGGGAACAATGAAATGTCTGCAGATAGAGAAAATGCCAGGAGTTGATCAATGATTTGAAGTTGGCATTTTGATGGAACAGACGGCAGGATTTGCAGACCTTTAAGGATATGGTGAAATTGAAACTGCGGCGAATGCCGAGAACCTGCAAATGTGCTCAATCTAACAAATTGCTGTAAATAGAGAATTAGTCAGAAGCAGAGAACTACATTTGCTAAAAAAAGAGTAAAATTGAGGAATTCAAGGTTCGGGCCAAAGAGGAGTTGCTGGAAATGTGGATATCGTCAGAAATGGAGAGACTAATGCAATTTGACACAAGAAATTAGTAGAGTTAGAGAAACTGATAGAAATGGAGAAATTCGTACATTGAGAGAAGGAGTAGCAGCTACAAGCAACGAAATTCATTAAAATGGGAGATTATACAAATATGGGGAATGAGCAATATGAGAAATCTGCAGATAGAGAACCTGCAAGGAGCTGATCTGTTATTTGGCGTTCGCATTTTGAGAGCCAGCCGAGCAAGTTTAGAAGTCTATTGCAAACTTGCTGTTGCAGGGATTGTTGAGAAGCTGCAAATGTGCTCAATCTAATATGTTGCTGTAAATTGAAAATTGGGTGGATGCAGAGAACTACATTTAGTGAGAACGAGAAATGTACTGAAATTGTAGTTTCAGGAAAATGAGGAATAGCTGGAAACGTGGATGTTTTTCGAAATAAAGAGATTCGTGCAGTAAGACGTTCGAAATTGGTAGAGATATAGAACCGGAAAGAAATGGAGAAATTAGTACTTTCAGAGAAGGAGCAGAAGCTACAAGCAATAAACTTCATGGAAATGGGAGATGTTACAAATATGTGGAAGGAGAAATACGAAAACTCTGCAGATAGAGTATATGCAAGAGGTTGATCAATTGTTTGAAACTGGCATTTTCTGGCACAGAGAACCAGCTTTCAGAACTTGAAGGATATGGAGAAATTGCAGTTGCGTTGAATGCGGGGAAGCTGGGAATCTGCTGTATGACTTGCTGCTGAGAAATTGGTAATTTGACTGATACAGAGAACTAGGTATGCTGATAAATAGAGAACATGATGAATTGAAGTTTCAGCTCAATGAGGAGTCGTTGGAAATGCGGATATACTTAGATATCGAGAAATATATGCAATTGGACATAAGAATTTAGTAGAGATAGTGCAACTGATGGAAATGGAGTAATTATTACATTCGGGGAAATAGCAGAAGCTACAAGCAGTGGATTTAATGGAAATGCGGTTTGTTACAATGATGGGGAACAGTAAATACCTGCAGATAGAGAAAATGCAAGGAGTTATCATTTTGCTGGAACTGAGAGCAGGTTTTGCAGAATTTGAAGGATATGGTGAAATTGAAGCTGCGATGAATGCGGTAGAACATGCAAATATATTCAATCTAACAAATTGCTGTAAAAAGAGAATTAGATGGAAGCAGAGACCTACATTTGCTGAAAAAGAGAGAAATTGAGGAATTGAAGTTTCAGACTAATGAGGAGTAGCTGGAAATGTGGATGTCATGAGCAAAACAGAGATTAATGCAGTTGGACATAAGAAATTAGTAGAGATAGAGAAACTGATGTTAATGGTAAAATTTTTACATTCAGAGAAATAGAAGAAGCTAAAAACAGCAGATTTAAAGGAAAAGTGGCATGCTGCAAATATGGGGAACAATGAAAAGTCTGCAGATAGAGAAAATGCCAGGAGTTGATCAATGATTTGAAGTTGGCATTTTGATGGAACAGACGGCAGGATTTGCAGACTTTCAAGGATATGGTGAAATTGAAGCTGGGGCGAATGCGGAGAACCTGCAAAAGTGCTCAATCTAACAAATTGCTGTAAATAGAGAATTAGTTGGAAGCAGGAACTACATTTGCTAAAATGGAGAGAAATTGAGGAATTGAAGGTTCGGGCCAATGAGAAGTTGCTGGAAATGTGGATGTCGTCAGAAATGGAGAGACTAATGCAATTGGACACAAGAAATTGGTAGGGTTGGAGAAACTGATGGAAATGGAGAAATTCGTACATTGAGAGAAGTAGTAACATCTACAAGCAACGAAATTCATTAAAATGGGAGATTATACAAATATGGGGAATGAGCAATATGAGAAATCTGCAGATAGAGAACCTCCAAGAAGCTGATCTGTTATTTGTCGTCGCATTTTGAGAGCCAGCCGAGCAAGTTTAGAAGTCTATTGCAAAATTGCTGTTGCGGGGATTGCGGAGAACCTGCAAATGTGCTCAATCTAACAGGATGCTGTAAGTTGATAATTGAATGGATGCAGAGAACTAGATTTAGTGAGAATGAGAAATGTACTGAAATTGTACTTTCAGGAAAATGAGGAATAGCTGGAAATGTGGATGTTGTTCGAAAAAAAGAGATTCGTGCAGTAAGACGTTAGAAATTGGTAGAGATATAGAACCGGAAAGAAATGGAGAAATTAGTACTTTCAGAGAAGGAGCAGAAGCTACAAGCAATAAACTTCATGGAAATGGGTGATTTTACAAATATGTGGAAGGAGAAATACAAAAACTCTGCAGATAGAGTATATGCAAGAGGTTGATCAATTGTTTGAAACTGGCATTTTCTGGCACAGAGAACCAGCTTTCAGAACTTGAAGGATATGGAGAAATTGCAGTTGCGTTGAATGCGGGGAAGCTGGGAATCTGCTGTATGACTTGCTGCTGAGAAATTGGTAATTTGACTGATACAGAGAACTAGGTATGCTGATAAATAGAGAACATGATGAATTGAAGTTTCAGCTCAATGAGGAGTCGTTGGAAATGCGGATATACTTAGATATCGAGAAATATATGCAATTGGACATAAGAATTTAGTAGAGATAGTGCAACTGATGGAAATGGAGTAATTATTACATTCGGGGAAATAGCAGAAGCTACAAGCAGTGGATTTAATGGAAATGCGGTTTGTTACAATGATGGGGAACAGTAAATACCTGCAGATAGAGAAAATGCAAGGAGTTATCATTTTGCTGGAACTGAGAGCAGGTTTTGCAGAATTTGAAGGATATGGTGAAATTGAAGCTGCGATGAATGCGGTAGAACATGCAAATATATTCAATCTAACAAATTGCTGTAAAAATTGAATTAGATGGAAGCAGAGAACTACATTTGCTGAAAAAGAGAGAAATTGAGGAATTGAAGTTTCAGACTAATGAGGAGTAGCTGGAAATGTGGATGTCATGAGCAAAACAGAGATTAATGCAGTTGGACATAAGAAATTAGTAGAGATAGAGAAACTGATGTTAATGGTAAAATTTTTACATTCAGAGAAATAGCAGAAGCTAATAACAGCAGATTTAAAGGAAAAGTGGCATTCTGCAAATATGGGGAACAATGAAAAGTCTGCAGATAGAGAAAATGCCAGGAGTTGATCAATGATTTGAAGTTGGCATTTTGATGGAACAGACGGCAGGATTTGCAGACTTTCAAGGATATGGTGAAATTGAAGCTGGGGCGAATGCGGAGAACCTGCAAAAGTGCTCAATCTAACAAATTGCTGTAAATAGAGAATTAGTTGGAAGCAGGAACTACATTTGCTAAAATGGAGAGAAATTGAGGAATTGAAGGTTCGGGCCAATGAGAAGTTGCTGGAAATGTGGATGTCGTCAGAAATGGAGAGACTAATGCAATTGGACACAAGAAATTGGTAGAGTTGGAGAAACTGATGGAAATGGAGAAATTCGTACATTGAGAGAAGTAGTAACATCTACAAGCAACGAAATTCATTAAAATGGGAGATTATACAAATATGGGGAATGAGCAATATGAGAAATCTGCAGATAGAGAACCTCCAAGAAGCTGATCTGTTATTTGTCGTCGCATTTTGAGAGCCAGCCGAGCAAGTTTAGAAGTCTATTGCAAAATTGCTGTTGCGGGGATTGCGGAGAACCTGCAAATGTGTTCAATCTAACAGGATGCTGTAAGTTGATAATTGGATGGATGCAGAGAACTAGATTTAGTGAGAATGAGAAATGTACTGAAATTGTACTTTCAGGAAAATGAGGAGTAGCTGGAAATGTGGATGTTGTTCGAAAAAAAGAGATTCGTGCAGTAAGACGTTAGAAATTGGTAGAGATATAGAACCGGAAAGAAATGGAGAAATTAGTACTTTCAGAGAAGGAGCAGAAGCTACAAGCAATAAACTTCATGGAAATGGGAGATGTTACAAATATGTGGAAGGAGAAATACGAAAACTCTGCAGATAGAGTATATGCAAGAGGTTGATCAATTGTTTGAAACTGGCATTTTCTGGCACAGAGAACAAGCTTTCAGAACTTGAAGGATATGGAGAAATTGCAGTTGCGTTGAATGCGGGGAAGCTGGGAATCTGCTGTATGACTTGCTGCTGAGAAATTGGTAATTTGACTGATACAGAGAACTAGGTATGCTGATAAATAGAGAACATGATGAATTGAAGTTTCAGCTCAATGAGGAGTCGTTGGAAATGCGGATATACTTAGATATCGAGAAATATATGCAATTGGACATAAGAATTTAGTAGAGATAGTGCAACTGATGGAAATGGAGTAATTATTACATTCGGGGAAATAGCAGAAGCTACAAGCAGTGGATTTAATGGAAATGCGGTTTGTTACAATGTTGGGGAACAGTAAATACCTGCAGATAGAGAAAATGCAAGGAGTTATCATTTTGCTGGAACTGAGAGCAGGTTTTGCAGAATTTGAAGGATATGGTGAAATTGAAGCTGCGATGAATGCGGTAGAACATGCAAATATATTCAATCTAACAAATTGCTGTAAAAAGAGAATTAGATGGAAGCAGAGACCTACATTTGCTGAAAAAGAGAGAAATTGAGGAATTGAAGTTTCAGACTAATGAGGAGTAGCTGGAAATGTGGATGTCATGAGCAAAACAGAGATTAATGCAGTTGGACATAAGAAATTAGTAGAGATAGAGAAACTGATGTTAATGGTAAAATTTTTACATTCAGAGAAATAGAAGAAGCTAAAAACAGCAGATTTAAAGGAAAAGTGGCATGCTGCAAATATGGGGAACAATGAAAAGTCTGCAGATAGAGAAAATGCCAGGAGTTGATCAATGATTTGAAGTTGGCATTTTGATGGAACAGACGGCAGGATTTGCAGACTTTCAAGGATATGGTGAAATTGAAGCTGGGGCGAATGCGGAGAACCTGCAAAAGTGCTCAATCTAACAAATTGCTGTAAATAGAGAATTAGTTGGAAGCAGGAACTACATTTGCTAAAATGGAGAGAAATTGAGGAATTGAAGGTTCGGGCCAATGAGAAGTTGCTGGAAATGTGGATGTCGTCAGAAATGGAGAGACTAATGCAATTGGACACAAGAAATTGGTAGGGATGGAGAAACTGATGGAAATGGAGAAATTCGTACATTGAGAGAAGTAGTAACATCTACAAGCAACGAAATTCATTAAAATGGGAGATTATACAAATATGGGGAATGAGCAATATGAGAAATCTGCAGATAGAGAACCTCCAAGAAGCTGATCTGTTATTTGTCGTCGCATTTTGAGAGCCAGCCGAGCAAGTTTAGAAGTCTATTGCAAAATTGCTGTTGCGGGGATTAAGGAGAACCTGCAAATGTGCTCAATCTAACAGGATGCTGTAAGTTGATAATTGGATGGATGCAGAGAACTAGATTTAGTGAGAATGAGAAATGTACTGAAATTGTACTTTCAGGAAAATGAGGAATAGCTGGAAATGTGGATGTTGTTCGAAAAAAAGAGATTCGTGCAGTAAGACGTTAGAAATTGGTAGAGATATAGAACCGGAAAGAAATGGAGAAATTAGTACTTTCAGAGAAGGAGCAGAAGCTACAAGCAATAAACTTCATGGAAATGGGTGATTTTACAAATATGTGGAAGGAGAAATACAAAAACTCTGCAGATAGAGTATATGCAAGAGGTTGATCAATTGTTTGAAACTGGCATTTTCTGGCACAGAGAACCAGCTTTCAGAACTTGAAGGATATGGAGAAATTGCAGTTGCGTTGAATGCGGGGAAGCTGGGAATCTGCTGTATGACTTGCTGCTGAGAAATTGGTAATTTGACTGATACAGAGAACTAGGTATGCTGATAAATAGAGAACATGATGAATTGAAGTTTCAGCTCAATGAGGAGTCGTTGGAAATGCGGATATACTTAGATATCGAGAAATATATGCAATTGGACATAAGAATTTAGTAGAGATAGTGCAACTGATGGAAATGGAGTAATTATTACATTCGGGGAAATAGCAGAAGCTACAAGCAGTGGATTTAATGGAAATGCGGTTTGTTACAATGATGGGGAACAGTAAATACCTGCAGATAGAGAAAATGCAAGGAGTTATCATTTTGCTGGAACTGAGAGCAGGTTTTGCAGAATTTGAAGGATATGGTGAAATTGAAGCTGCGATGAATGCGGTAGAACATGCAAATATATTCAATCTAACAAATTGCTGTAAAAATTGAATTAGATGGAAGCAGAGAACTACATTTGCTGAAAAAGAGAGAAATTGAGGAATTGAAGTTTCAGACTAATGAGGAGTAGCTGGAAATGTGGATGTCATGAGCAAAACAGAGATTAATGCAGTTGGACATAAGAAATTAGTAGAGATAGAGAAACTGATGTTAATGGTAAAATTTTTACATTCAGAGAAATAGCAGAAGCTAATAACAGCAGATTTAAAGGAAAAGTGGCATTCTGCAAATATGGGGAACAATGAAAAGTCTGCAGATAGAGAAAATGCCAGGAGTTGATCAATGATTTGAAGTTGGCATTTTGATGGAACAGACGGCAGGATTTGCAGACTTTCAAGGATATGGTGAAATTGAAGCTGGGGCGAATGCGGAGAACCTGCAAAAGTGCTCAATCTAACAAATTGCTGTAAATAGAGAATTAGTTGGAAGCAGGAACTACATTTGCTAAAATGGAGAGAAATTGAGGAATTGAAGGTTCGGGCCAATGAGAAGTTGCTGGAAATGTGGATGTCGTCAGAAATGGAGAGACTAATGCAATTGGACACAAGAAATTGGTAGAGTTGGAGAAACTGATGGAAATGGAGAAATTCGTACATTGAGAGAAGTAGTAACATCTACAAGCAACGAAATTCATTAAAATGGGAGATTATACAAATATGGGGAAAGACCAATATGAGAAATCTGCAGATAGAGAAACTGCAAGGAACTGAACTGTTATTTGACGGTCGCATTTTGAGTGCCAGCCGAGCAAGTTTAGAAGTCTACTGCAAAATAGCTGTTGCGGGGATTGCGGAGAACCTGCAAATGTGCTCAATCTAATATGTAGCTGTAAGTTGATAATTGGATGAATGCAGAGAACTAGATTTAGTGAGAATGAGAAATGTACTGAAATTGTACTTTCAGGTAAATGAGGAATAGCTGGAAATGTGGAAGTTGTTCGAAAAAAAAAGATTCGTGCAGTAAGACGTTAGAAATTGGTAGAGATATAGAACCGGAATGAAATGGAGAAATTACTACTTTCAGAGAAGGAGCAGAAGCTACAAGCACTAAACTTGATGGAAATGGGAGATGTTACAAATATGAGGAAGGAGAAATACGAAAACTCTGCAGATAGAGTATATGCAAGAGGATGATCAATTGTTTGAAACTGGCATTTTCTGGCACAGAGAACCAGCTTTCAGAACTTGAAGGATATGGAGAAATTGCACTTGCGCTGAATGGGGGGAAGCTGGGAATCTGCTGTATGACTTGCTGCTGAGAAATTGGTAATTTGACTGATACAGAGAACTAGGTATGCTATTAAATGGAGAACATGATGAATTGAAGTTTCAGCTCAATGAGGAGTCGTTGGAAATGCGGATATAGTTAGATATCGAGAAATATATGCAATTTGACATAAGAATTTAGTAGAGATATTGCAACTGATGGAAATGGAGTAATTATTACATTCGGGGAAATAGCAGAAGCTACAAGCAGTGGATTTAATGGCAGTGTGGTTTGTTACAATGATGGGGAACAGTAAATACCTGCAGATAGAGAAAATGCAAGGAGTTATCATTTTGCTGGAACAGAGAGCAGGTTTTGCAGAATTTGAAGGATATGATGAAATTGAAGCTGCGATGAATGCGGTAGAACATGCAAATATATTCAATCTAACAAATTGCTGTAAAAAGAGAATTAGATGGAAGCAGAATACTACATTTGCTGAAAAAGAGAGAAATTGAGGAATTGAACTTTCAGACTAATGAGGAGTAGCTGGAAATGTGGATGTCATGAGCAATAGAGAGATTAATGCAGTTGGACATAAGAAATTTCTTGAAGTAGAGAAACTGTTGATAATGGAAACATTTTTACATTCAGAGAAATAGGAGAAACTAGAAACAGCAGATTGAAAGGAAAAGTGGGTTGCTACAAATATGGGGAACAAAGATTGAAAGGAAAAGTGGGTTGCTACAAATATGGGGAACAACGAACTTTCTGCAGATATAGAAAATGCCAGGAGTTGATCAATGATTTGAAATTGGCATTTTGATGCAACAGACGGCAGGATTTGCAGACTTTCAAATATATTGTGAAAGTGAAGCTGCGGCGCATGCGGAGACCCTGCAAATATGCTCAAACTAACAAATTCCAGTAAATAGAGAATTAGTTGGAAGCAGAGAACTACATTTACTGACATAGAGAGAAATTGAGGAATTGAAGTTTCAGACTAATGGGGAGTAGCTGGAAATGTGGATGTCATTAGCAATAGAGAGATTAATGCAGTAGGACATGAGAAATTTCTTGAGATAGAGAAACTGATGATAATGGAAATAATTTTTACATTCAGAGAAATATCAGAAGCGAGAAACAGCAGATTTAAAGGAAAAGTGGCATGCTACAAATATGGGGAACAAAGAAATGTCTGCAGATAGAGAAAATGCCAGGAGTTGAACAATGATTTGAAGTTGGCATTTTGATGGAACAGACGGCAGGATTTGCAGGCTTTAAAGGATATGGTCAAATTGAAGCGGGGGCGAATTCGGAGATCCGGCAAATGTGCTCAAACTAACAAATTGCTGTAAATAAAGAGTTAGTAGGTAGCAGAGAACTACGTTTAATGAAAAAGAGAGAAATTGAGGATTTGAAGTTTCAGACTGATGAGGAGTTGCTGGAAATGTGGATGTCGTTAGAAATAGAGAGATTAATGCAATTGGGCACTAGAAATTAGTAGAGTTAGAGAGACTGATGGAAATGGAGAAATTCGTACATTGAGAGAAGGAGTTGCAGCTACAAGCAACGAAATTCGTTAAAATGGGTGATTATACAAATATGGGGAAAGACCAATATGAGAAATCTGCAGATAGAGAAACTGCAAGGAACTGAACTGTTATTTGACGGTCGCATTTTGAGTGCCAGCCGAGCAAGTTTAGAAGTCTACTGCAAAATAGCTGTTGCGGGGATTGCGGAGAACCTGCAAATGTGCTCAATCTAATATGTAGCTGTAAGTTGATAATTGGATGAATGCAGAGAACTAGATTTAGTGAGAATGAGAAATGTACTGAAATTGTACTTTCAGGTAAATGAGGAATAGCTGGAAATGTGGAAGTTGTTCGAAAAAAAAGAGATTCGTGCAGTAAGACGTTAGAAATTGGTAGAGATATAGAACCGGAAAGAAATGGAGAAATTAGTACTTTCAGAGAAGGAGCAGAAGCTACAAGCAATAAACTTCATGGAAATGGGAGATGTTACAAATATGTGGAAGGAGAAATACGAAAACTCTGCAGATAGAGTATATGCAAGAGGTTGATCAATTGTTTGAAACTGGCATTTTCTGGCACAGAGAACCAGCTTTGTTACAATGATGGGGAACAGGCAATATCTGCAGATAGAGAAAATGCAAGGAGTTATCATTTTGCTGGAACAGAGAGCATGTTTTGCAGAATTTGAAGGATATGGTGAAATTGAAGCTGCGGTCAATGCGGAGAACTTGCAAATATGCTCAAACTAACAAATTCCTGTAAATAGAGAATTAGTTGGAAGCAGAGAACTACATTTACTGAAATAGAGAGAAATTGAGGAATTGAAGTTTCAGACTAATGGGGAGTAGCTGGAAATGTGGATGTCATTAGCAATAGAGAGATTAATGCAGTAGGACATGAGAAATTTCTTGAGATAGAGAAACTGATGATAATGGAAATAATTATTACATTCAGAGAAATAGCAGAAGCGAGAAACAGCAGATTTAAAGGAAAAGTGGCATGCTACAAATATGGGGAACAAAGAAATGTCTGCAGATAGAGAAAATGCCAGGAGTTGAACAACGATTTGAAGTTGGCATTTCGATGGAACAGACGGCAGGATTTGCAGGCTTTAAAGGATATGGTCAAATTGAAGCGGGGGCGAATTCGTAGAACCGGCAAATGTGCTTAAACTAACAAATTGCTGTAAATAAAGAGTTAGTTGGAAGCAGAGAACTACATTTAATGAAAAAGAGAGAAATTGAGGATTTGAAGTTTCAGACTAATGAGGAGTTGCTGGAAATGTGGATGTCGTTAGAAATAGAAAGAGTAATGCAATTGGGCACTAGAAATTAGTAGAGTTAGAGAAACTGATGGAAATAGAGAAATTCGTACATTGAGAGAAGGAGTTGCAGCAATAAGCAACGAAATTCGCTAAAATGGGTGATTATACAAATATGGGGAAAGAGCAATATGAGAAATCTGCAGATAGAGAAACTGCAAGGAGCTGAACTGTTATTTGACGGTCGCATTTCGAGTGCCAGCCGAGCAAGTTTAGAAGTCTATTGCAAAATTGCTTCCGCGGGGATTGCGGAGAACCTGCAAATGTGCTCAATCTAATATGTTGCTGTAAGTTGATAATTGGATGAATGCAGAGAACTAGATTTAGTGAGAATGAGAAATGTACTGAAATTGTACTTTCAGGAAATGAGGAATAGCTGGAAATGTGGAAGTTGTTCGAAAAAAAGAGATTCGTGCAGTAAGACGGAAGAAATTGGTAGAGATATAGAACCGGAAAGAAATGGAGAAATTAGTACTTTCAGAGAAGTAGCAGAAGCTACAAGCAATAAACTTCATGGAAATGGGAGATGTTACAAATATGTGGAAGGAGAAATACGAAAATTCTGCAGTAAGGGAATATGCAAGATGTTGATCAATTGTTTGAAACTGGCATTTTCTGGCACAGGGAGCAAGCTTTCAGAACTTGAATGATATGGAGAAATTGCAGTTGCGTTGAATGCGGGGAAGCTGGGAATGTGCTGTATGACTGGCTGCTGAGAAATTGGTAATTTGACAGATACAGAGAACTAGGTATGCTGATAAATAGAGAACATGATGAATTGAAGTTTCAGCTCAATGAGGAGTCGTTGGAAATGCGGATATAGTTAGATATCGTGAAATATATGCAGTTGGACATAAGAATTTAGTAGAGATAGTGCAACTGATGGAAATGGAGTTACTTTGACATTCAGGGAAATAGCAGAAGCTACAAGCAGTGGATTTAATGGAAATGCGGTTTGTTACAATGATGGGGAACAGTAAATACCTGCAGATAGAGAAAATGCAAGGAGGTGTCATTTTGCTGGAACTGAGTGCAGGTTTTGCAGAATTTGAAGGATATGGTGAAATTGAAGCTGCGATGAATGCGGTAGAATATGCAAATATATTCAATCTAACAAATTGCTGTAAAAAGAGAATTAGATGGAAGCAGAATACTACATTTGCTGAAAAAGAGAGAAATTGAGGAATTGAAGTTTCAGACTAATGAGGAGTAGCTGGAAATGTGGATGTCATGAGCAATAGAGAGATTAATGCAGTTGGACATAAGAAAGTAGTTGAAGTAGAGAAACTGATGATAATGGAAACATTTTTACATTCAGAGAAATAGGAGAAACTAGAAACAGCAGATTGAAAGGAAAAGTGGGTTGCTACAAATATGGGGAACAAAGAACTTTCTGCAGATATAGAAAATGCCAGGAGTTGATCAATGATTTGAAGTTGGCATTTTGATGGAACAGACGGCACGATTTGCAGACTTTCCAGTATATTGTGAAAGTGAAGCTGCGGCGAATGCAGAGACCCTGCAAATATGCTCAAACTAACAAATTCCTGTAAATAGAGAATTAGTTGGCAGCAGAGAACTACATTTACTGAAATAGAGAGAAATTGAGGAATTGAAGTTTCAGACTAATGGGGAGTAGATGGAAATGTGGATGTCATTAGCAATAGAGAGATTAATGCAGTTGGACATAAGAAATTAGTAGAGATAGAGAAACTGATGGAAATGGAGAAATTCGTACATTGAGAGAAGGAGTTGCAGCTACAAGCAACGAAATTCGTTAAAATAGGTCTTTATACAAATATGGGGAAAGAGCAATATGAGAAATCTGCAGATAGAGAAACTGCAAGGAGCTGAACGGTTATTTGACGGCCGCATTTGGAGTGCCAGCCGAGCAAGTTTAGAAGTCAATTACAAAATTGCTTTTGCGGGGATTGCGGAAAACCTGCAAATGTGCTCAATCTAATATGTTGCTGTAAGTTGATAATTGGATGAATGCAGAGAACTAGATTTAGTGAGAACGAGAAATGTACTGAAATTGTACTTTCAGGAACATGAGGAATAGCTGGAAATGTGGATGTTGTTCGAAAAAAAGAGATTCGTGCAGTAAGACGTTAGAAATTGGTAGAGATATAGAACCGGAAGGAAATGGAGAAATTAGTACTTTCAGAGAAGGAGCAGAAGCTACAAGCAATAAACTTCATGGAAATGGGAGATTTTACAAATATGAGGAAGGAGAAAGATGAGAACTCTGCAGATAGAGAATATGCAAGAAGTTGATCAATTGTTTGGAACTGGCATTTTCTAGCGCAGAGAAACAGCTTTGCAGAACTTGAAAGATATGGAGAAATTGCAGTTGCATTGAATGCGGCGAAACTGGGAATGTGCTGAATGACTTTTTGCTGAGGAATTGGTAACTTGACACATACAGAGAACTAGGTATGCTGATAAATGGAGAACATGATGAATTGAAGTTTCAGCTCACTGAGGAGTCGTTGGAAATGCGGATATTGTTAGATATAGAGAAAGTTATGCAGTTGGACATAAGAATTTAGAAGAGATAGTGCAACTGATGGAAATGGAGTTATTTTGACATTCAGGGAAATAGCAGAAGCTACAAGCAGTGGATTTAATGGAAATGCGGTTTGTTACAATGATGGGGAACAGTAAATACCTGCAGATAGAGAAAATGCAAGGAGGTGTCATTTTGTGGAACTGAGAGCAGGTTTTGCAGAATTTGAAGGATATGGTGAAATTGAAGCTGCGATGAATGCGGTAGAACATGCAAATATATTCAATCTAACAAATTGCTGTAAAAAGAGAATTAGATGGAAGCAGAATACTACATTTGCTGAAAAAGAGAGAACTTGAGGAATTGAAGTTTCAGACTAATGAGGAGTAGCTGGAAATGTGGATGTCATGAGCAATAGAGAGATTAATGCAGTTGGACATAAGAAAGTAGTTGAAGTAGAGAAACTGATGATAATGGAAACATTTTTACATTCAGAGAAATAGGAGAAACTAGAAACAGCAGATTGAAAGGAAAAGTGGGTTGCTACAAATATGGGGAACAAAGAACTTTCTGCAGATATAGAAAATGCCAGGAGTTGATCAATGATTTGAAGTTGGCATTTTGATGGAACAGACGGCAGGATTTCCAGACTTTTAAGGATATGGTGAAATTGAAACTGCGGCGAATGCGGAGAACCTGCAAATGTGCTCAATCTAACAAATTGCTGTAAATAGAGAATTAGTCAGAAGCAGAGAACTACATTTGCTAAAAAAAAGAGTAAAATTGAGGAAATCAAGGTTCGGGCCAAAGAGGAGTTGCTGGAAATGTGGATATCGTTAGAAATGGAGAGACTAATGCAATTTGACACAAGAAATTAGTAGAGTTAGAGAAACTGATAGAAATGGAGAAATTCGTACATTGAGAGAAGGAGTAGCGGCTACAAGCAACGAAATTCATTAAAATGGGAGATTATACAAATATGGGGAATGAGCAATGTGAGAAATCTGCAGATAGAGAACCTGCAAGGAGCTGATCTGTTATTTGGCGTTCGCATTTTGAGAGCCAGCCGAGCAAGTTTAGAAGTCTATTGCAAACTTGCTGTTGCAGGGATTGTTGAGAAGCTGCAAATGTGCTCAATCTAATATGTTGCTGTAAATTGAAAATTGGGTGGATGCAGAGAACTACATTTAGTGAGAACGAGAAATGTACTGAAATTGTAGTTTCAGGAAAATGAGGAATAGCTGGAAACGTGGATGTTGTTCGAAATAAAGAGATTCGTTCAGTAAGACGTTAGAAATTGGTAGAGATATAGAACCGGAAAGAAATGGAGAAATTAGTACTTTCAGAGAAGGAGCAGAAGCTACAAACAATAAACTTCATGGAAATGGGAGATTTTACAAATATGAGGAAGGAGAAAGATGAGAACTCTGCAGATAGAGAATATGCAAGAAGTTGATCAATTGTTTGGAACTGGCATTTTCTAGCGCAGAGAAACAGCTTTGCAGAACTTGAAAGATATGGAGAAATTGCAGTTGCATTGAATGCGGCGAAACTGGGAATGTGCTGAATGACTTATTGCTGAGGAATTGATAACTTGACAGATACAGACAACTAGGTATGCTGATAAATGGAGAACATGATGAATTGAAGTTTCAGCTCACTGAGGAGTCGTTGGAAATGCGGATATTGTTAGATATAGAGAAAGTTTTGCAGTTGGACATAAGAATTTAGTAGAGATAGTGCAACTGATGGAAATGGAGTTATTTTGACATTCCGGGAAATAGCAGAAGCTACAAGCAGTGGATTCAATGGAAATGCGGTTTGTTACAATGATGGGGAACAGTAAATACCTGCAGATAGAGAAAATGCAAGGAGTTATCATTTTGCTGGAACTGAGAGCAGGTTTTGCAGAATTTGAAGGATATGGTGAAATTGAAGCTGCGATGAATGCGGTAGAACATGCAAATATATTCAATCTAACAAATTGCTGTAAAAAGAGAATTAGATGGAAGCAGAATACTACATTTGCTGAAAAAGAGAGAAATTGAGGAATTGAAGTTTCAGACTAATGAGGAGTAGCTGGAAATGTGGATGTCATGAGCAATAGAGAGATTAATGCAGTTGGACATAAGAAAGTAGTTGAAGTAGAGAAACTGATGATAATGGAAACATTTTTACATTCAGAGAAATAGGAGAAACTAGAAACAGCAGATTGAAAGGAAAAGTGGGTTGCTACAAATATGGGGAACAAAGAACTTTCTGCAGATATAGAAAATGCCAGGAGTTAATCAATAATTTGAAGTTGACATTTTGATGGAACAGACGGCACGATTTGCAGGCTTTCAAGGATATGGTGAAATTGAAGCTGCGGCGAATGCGGACAAACTGCAAATGTACTCAATCTAACAAATTGTTGTAAATAGAGAATTAGTTGGAAGCAGAGAACTACATTTACTGAAAAAGAGAGAAATTGAGGAATTAAAGATTCAGATTAACGAGGAGTAGCTGGGAATGAGATTGTCATTAGCAATAGAGAGATTAATGCAGTTGGACATAAGAAATTTGTAGAGATAGAGAAACTGATGATAATGGTAAAATTCTTACATTCAGAGAAATAGCAGAAGCGAGAAACAGCAGATTTAAAGGAAAAGTGGCATGCTGCATATATGGGGAACAATGAAATGTCTGCAGATAGAGAAAATGCCAGGAGTTGATCAATGATTTGAAGTTGGCATTTTGATGGAACAGACGGCAGGATTTGCAGACTTTTAAGGATATGGTGAAATTGAAACTGCGGCGAATGCGGAGAACCTGCAAATGTGCTCAATCTAACAAATTGCTGTAAATAGAGAATTAGTCAGAAGCAGAGAACTACATTTGCTAAAAAAAGAGTAAAATTGAGGAATTCAAGGTTCGGGCCAAAGAGGAGTTGCTGGAAATGTGGATATCGTCAGAAATGGAGAGACTAATGCAATTTGACACAAGAAATTAGTAGAGTTAGAGAAACTGATAGAAATGGAGAAATTCGTACATTGAGAGAAGGAGTAGCAGCTACAAGCAACGAAATTCATTAAAATGGGAGATTATACAAATATGGGGAATGAGCAATATGAGAAATCTGCAGATAGAGAACCTGCAAGGAGCTGATCTGTTATTTGGCGTTCGCATTTTGAGAGCCGGCCGAGCAAGTTTAGAAGTCTATTGCAAACTTGCTGTTGCAGGGATTGTTGAGAAGCTGCAAATGTGCTCAATCTAATATGTTGCTGTAAATTGAAAATTGGGTGGATGCAGAGAACTACATTTAGTGAGAACGAGAAATGTACTGAAATTGTAGTTTCAGGAAAATGAGGAATAGCTGGAAACGTGGATGTTTTTCGAAATAAAGAGATTCGTGCAGTAAGACGTTCGAAATTGGTAGAGATATAGAACCGGAAAGAAATGGAGAAATTAGTACTTTCAGAGAAGGAGCAGAAGCTACAAACAATAAACTTCATGGAAATGGGAGATTTTACAAATATGAGGAAGGAGAAAGATGAGAACTCTGCAGATAGAGAATATGCAAGAAGTTGATCAATTGTTTGGAACTGGCATTTTCTAGCGCAGAGAAACAGCTTTGCAGAACTTGAAAGATATGGAGAAATTGCAGTTGCATTGAATGCGGCGTAACTGGGAATGTGCTGAATGACTTGCTGCTGAGAAATTGGTAACTTGACAGATACAGAGAACTAGGTATGCTGATAAATGGAGAACATGATGAATTGAAGTTTCAGCTCACTGAGGAGTCGTTGGAAATGCGGATATTGTTAGATATAGAGAAAGTTATGCAGTTGGACATAAGAATTTAGTAAAGATAGTGTAACTGATGGAAATGGAGTAATTATTACATTCAGGGAAATAGCAGAAGCTACAAGCAGTGGATTTAATGGAAATGCGGTTTGTTACAATGATGGGGAACAGTAAATACCTGCAGATAGAGAAAATGCAAGGAGTTATCATTTTGCTGGAACTGAGAGCAGGTTTTGCAGAATTTGAAGGATATGGTGAAATTGAAGCTGCAATGAATGCGGTAGAACATGCAAATATATTCAATCTAACAAATTGCTGTAAAAAGAGAATTAGATGGAAGCAGAGACCTACATTTGCTGAAAAAGAGAGAAATTGAGGAATTGAAGTTTCAGATTAACGAGGAGTAGCTGGAAATGAGATTGTCATTAGCAATAGAGAGATTAATGCAGTTGGACATAAGAAATTTGTAGAGATAGATAAACTGATGATAATGGTAAAATTCTTACATTCAGAGAAATAGCAGAAGCGAGAAACAGCAGATTTAAAGGAAAAGTGGCATGCTGCATATATGGGGAACAACGAAATGTCTGCAGATAGAGAATAATGCCAGGAGTTGATCAGTGATTTGAAGTTGGCATTTTGATGGAACAGACGGCAGGATTTGCAGACTTTCAAGGATATGGTGAAATTGAAGCTGGGGCGAATGCGGAGAACCTGCAAAAGTGCTCAACCTTACAAATTGCTATAAATAGAGAATTAGTTGGAAGCAGGAACTACATTTGCTAAAATGGAGAGAAATTGAGGAATTGAAGGATCGGGCCAATGAGAAGTTGCTGGAAATGTGGATGTCGTCAGAAATGGAGAGACTAATGCAATTGGACACAAGAAATTGGTAGGGTTGGAGAAACTGATGGAAATGGAGAAATTCGTACATTGAGAGAAGTAGTAACAGCTACAAGCAACGAAATTCATTAAAATGGGAGATTATACAAATATGGGGAATGAGCAATATGAGAAATCTGCAGATAGAGAACCTGCAAGGAGCTGATCTGTTATTTGGCGTTCGCATTTTGAGAGCCAGCCGAGCAAGTTTAGATGGCTATTGCAAACTTGCTGTTGCGGGGATTGTTGAGAAGCTGCAAATGTGCTCAATCTAATATGTTGCTGTAAATTGAAAATTGGGTGGATGCAGAGAACTACATTTAGTGAGAACGAGAAATGTACTGAAATTGTAGTTTCAGGAAAATGAGGAATAGCTGGAAACGTGGATGTTGTTCGAAATAAAGAGATTCGTTCAGTAAGACGTTAGAAATTGGTAGAGATATAGAACCGGAACGAAATGGAGAAATTAGTACTTTCAGAGAAGGAGCAGAAGCTGCAAACAATAAACTTCAAGGAAATGGGAGATTTTACAAATATGAGGAAGGAGAAAGATGAGAACTCTGCAGATAGAGAATATGCAAGAAGTTGATCAATTGTTTGGAACTGGCATTTTCTAGCGCAGAGAAACAGCTTTGCAGTACTTGAAAGATATGGAGAAATTGCAGTTGCATTGAATGCGGCGAAACTGGGAATGTGCTGAATGACTTTTTGCTGAGGAATTGGTAACTTGACAGATACAGAGAACTAGGTATGCTGATAAATGGAGAACATGATGAATTGAAGTTTCAGCTCACTGAGGAGTCGTTGGAAATGCGGATATTGTTAGATATAGAGAAAGTTATGCAGTTGGACATAAGAATTTAGTAGAGATAGTGCAACTGATGGAAATGGAGTTATTTTGACATTCAGGGAAATAGCAGAAGCTACAAGCAGTGGATTCAATGGAAATGCGGTTTGTTACAATGATGGGGAACAGTAAATACCTGCAGATAGAGAAAATGCAAGGAGGTGTCATTTTGCTGGAACTGAGAGCAGGTTTTTCAGAATTTGAAGGATATGGTGAAATTGAAGCTGCGATGAATGCGGTAGAACATGCAAATATATTCAATCTAACAAATTGCTGTAAAAAGAGAATTAGATGGAAGCAGAATACTACATTTGCTGAAAAAGAGAGAAATTGAGGAATTGAAGTTTCAGACTAATGAGGAGTAGCTGGAAATGTGGATGTCATGAGCAATAGAGAGATTAATGCAGTTGGACATAAGAAAGTAGTTGAAGTAGAGAAACTGATGATAATGGAAACATTTTTACATTCAGAGAAATAGGAGAAACTAGAAACAGCAGATTGAAAGGAAAAGTGGGTTGCTACAAATATGGGGAACAAAGAACTTTCTGCAGATATAGAAAATGCCAGGAGTTGATCAATGATTTGAAGTTGGCATTTTGATGGAACAGACGGCACGATTTGCAGACTTTCCAGTATATTGTGAAAGTGAAGCTGCGGCGAATGCAGAGACCCTGCAAATATGCTCAAACTAACAAATTCCTGTAAATAGAGAATTAGTTGGAAGCAGAGAACTACATTTACTGAAATAGAGAGAAATTGAGGAATTGAAGTTTCAGACTAATGGGGAGTAGATGGAAATGTGGATGTCATTAGCAATAGAGAGATTAATGCAGTTGGACATAAGAAATTAGTAGAGATAGAGAAACTGATGGAAATGGAGAAATTCGTACATTGAGAGAAGGAGTTGCAGCTACAAGCAACGAAATTCGTTAAAATGGGTCTTTATACAAATATGGGGAAAGAGCAATATGAGAAATCTGCAGATAGAGAAACTGCAAGGAGCTGAACGGTTATTTGACGGCCGCATTTGGAGTGCCAGCCGAGCAAGTTTAGAAGTCAATTACAAAATTGCTTTTGCGGGGATTGCGGAAAACCTGCAAATGTGCACAATCTAATATGTTGCTGTAAGTTGATAATTGGATGAATGCAGAGAACTAGATTTAGTGAGAACGAGAAATGTACTGAAATTGTACTTTCAGGAACATGAGGAATAGCTGGAAATGTGGATGTTGTTCGAAAAAAAGAGATTCGTGCAGTAAGACGTTAGAAATTGGTAGAGATATAGAACCGGAAGGAAATGGAGAAATTAGTACTTTCAGAGAAGGAGCAGAAGCTACAAGCAATAAACTTCATGGAAATGGGAGATTTTACAAATATGAGGAAGGAGAAAGATGAGAACTCTGCAGATAGAGAATATGCAAGAAGTTGATCAATTGTTTGGAACTGGCATTTTCTAGCGCAGAGAAACAGCTTTGCAGAACTTGAAAGATATGGAGAAATTGCAGTTGCATTGAATGCGGCGAAATTGGGAATGTGCTGAATGACTTTTTGCTGAGGAATTGGTAACTTGACAGATACAGAGAACTAGGTATGCTGATAAATGGAGAACATGATGAATTGAAGTTTCAGCTCACTGAGGAGTCGTTGGAAATGCGGATATTGTTAGATATAGAGAAAGTTATGCAGTTGGACATAAGAATTTAGAAGAGATAGTGCAACTGATGGAAATGGAGTTATTTTGACATTCAGGGAAATAGCAGAAGCTACAAGCAGTGGATTTAATGGAAATGCGGTTTGTTACAATGATGGGGAACAGTAAATACCTGCAGATAGAGAAAATGCAAGGAGGTGTCATTTTGTGGAACTGAGAGCAGGTTTTGCAGAATTTGAAGGATATGGTGAAATTGAAGCTGCGATGAATGCGGTAGAACATGCAAATATATTCAATCTAACAAATTGCTGTAAAAAGAGAATTAGATGGAAGCAGAATACTACATTTGCTGAAAAAGAGAGAAATTGAGGAATTGAAGTTTCAGACTAATGAGGAGTAGCTGGAAATGTGGATGTCATGAGCAATAGAGAGATTAATGCAGTTGGACATAAGAAAGTAGTTGAAGTAGAGAAACTGATGATAATGGAAACATTTTTACATTCAGAGAAATAGGAGAAACTAGAAACAGCAGATTGAAAGGAAAAGTGGGTTGCTACAAATATGGGGAACAAAGAACTTTCTGCAGATATAGAAAATGCCAGGAGTTAATCAATAATTTGAAGTTGACATTTTGATGGAACAGACGGCACGATTTGCAGGCTTTCAAGGATATGGTGAAATTGAAGCTGCGGCGAATGCGGACAAACTGCAAATGTACTCAATCTAACAAATTGCTGTAAATAGAGAATTAGTTGGAAGCAGAGAACTACATTTACTGAAAAAGAGAGAAATTGAGGAATTGAAGTTTCAGATTAACGAGGAGTAGCTGGAAATGAGATTGTCATTAGCAATAGAGAGATTAATGCAGTTGGACATAAGAAATTTGTAGAGATAGAGAAACTGATGATAATGGTAAAATTCTTACATTCAGAGAAATAGCAGAAGCGAGAAACAGCAGATTTAAAGGAAAAGTGGCATGCTGCATATATGGGGAACAATGAAATGTCTGCAGATAGAGAATAATGCCAGGAGTTGATCAATGATTTGAAGTTGGCATTTTGATGGAACAGACGGCAGGATTTGCAGACTTTTAAGGATATGGTGAAATTGAAACTGCGGCGAATGCGGAGAACCTGCAAATGTGCTCAATCTAACAAATTGCTGTAAATAGAGAATTAGTCAGAATCAGAGAACTACATTTGCTAAAAAAAAAGAGTAAAATTGAGGAAATCAAGGTTCGGGCCAAAGAGGAGTTGCTGGAAATGTGGATATCGTTAGAAATGGAGAGACTAATGCAATTTGACACAAGAAATTAGTAGAGTTAGAGAAACTGATAGAAATGGAGAAATTCGTACATTGAGAGAAGGAGTAGCAGCTACAAGCAACGAAATTCATTAAAATTGGAGATTATACAAATATGGGGAGTGAGCAATGTGAGAAATCTGCAGATAGAGAACCTGCAAGGAGCTGATCTTTTATTTGGCGTTCGCATTTTGAGAGCCAGCCGAGCAAGATTAGAAGGCTATTGCAAACTTGCTGTTGCGGGGATTGTTGAGAAGCTGCAAATGTGCTCAATCTAATATGTTGCTGTAAATTGAAAATTGGGTGGATGCAGAGAACTACATTTAGTGAGAACGAGAAATGTACTGAAATTGTAGTTTCAGGAAAATGAGGAATAGCTGGAAACGTGGATGTTGTTCGAAATAAAGAGATTCGTGCAGTAAGACGTTCGAAATTGGTAGAGATATAGAACCGGAAAGAAATGGAGAAATTAGTACTTTCAGAGAAGGAGCAGAAGCTACAAACAATAAACTTCATGGAAATGGGAGATTTTACAAATATGAGGAAGGAGAAAGATGAGAACTCTGCAGATAGAGAATATGCAAGAAGTTGATCAATTGTTTGGAACTGGCATTTTCTAGCGCAGAGAAACAGCTTTGCAGAACTTGAAAGATATGGAGAAATTGCAGTTGCATTGAATGCGGCGTAACTGGGAATGTGCTGAATGACTTGCTGCTGAGAAATTGGTAACTTGACAGATACAGAGAACTAGGTATGCTGATAAATGGAGAACATGATGAATTGAAGTTTCAGCTCACTGAGGAGTCGTTGGAAATGCGGATATTGTTAGATATAGAGAAAGTTATGCAGTTGGACATAAGAATTTAGTAAAGATAGTGTAACTGATGGAAATGGAGTAATTATTACATTCGGGGAAATAGCAGAAGCTACAAGCAGTGGATTTAATGGAAATGCGGTTTGTTACAATGATGGGGAACAGTAAATACCTGCAGATAGAGAAAATGCAAGGAGTTATCATTTTGCTGGAACTGAGAGCAGGTTTTGCAGAATTTGAAGGATATGGTGAAATTGAAGCTGCAATGAATGCGGTAGAACATGCAAATATATTCAATCTAACAAATTGCTGTAAAAAGAGAATTAGATGGAAGCAGAGAACTACATTTGCTGAAAAAGAGAGAAATTGAGGAATTGAAGTTTCAGACTAATGAGGAGTAGCTGGAAATGTGGATGTCATGAGCGAAACAGAGATTAATGCAGTTGGACATAAGAAATTAGTAGAGATCGAGAAACTGATGTTAATGGTAAAATTTTTACATTCAGACAAATAGCAGAAGCTAAAAACAGCAGATTTAAAGGAAAAGTGGCATGCTGCAAATATGGGGAACAATGAAAAGTCTGCAGATAGAGAAAATGCCAGGAGTTGATCAATGATTTGAAGTTGGCATTTTGATGGAACAGACGGCAGGATTTGCAGACTTTCAAGGATATGGTGAAATTGAAGCTGGGGCGAATGCGGAGAACCTGCAAAAGTGCTCAACCTTACAAATTGCTATAAATAGAGAATTAGTTGGAAGCAGGAACTACATTTGCTAAAATGGAGAGAAATTGAGGAATTGAAGGATCGGGTCAATGAGAAGTTGCTGGAAATGTGGATGTCGTCAGAAATGGAGAGACTAATGCAATTGGACACAAGAAATTGGTAGGGTTGGAGAAACTGATGGAAATGGAGAAATTCGTACATTGAGAGAAGTAGTAACAGCTACAAGCAACGAAATTCATTAAAATGGGAGATTATACAAATATGGGGAATGAGCAATATGAGAAATCTGCAGATAGAGAACCTCCAAGAAGCTGATCTGTTATTTGTCGTCGCATTTTGAGAGCCAGCCGAGCAAGTTTAGAAGTCTATTGCAAAATTGCTGTTGCGGGGATTGCGGAGAACCTGCAAATGTGCTCAATCTAACAGGTTGCAGTAAGTTGATAATTGGATGGAGGCAGAGAACTAGATTTAGTGAGAATGAGAAATGTACTGAAATTGTACTTTCAGGAAAATGAGGAATAGCTGGAAATGTGGATGTTGTTCGAAAAAATGAGATTCGTGCTGTAAGACGTTAGAAATTGGTAGAGATATAGAACCGGAAAGAAATGGAGAAATTAGTACTTTCAGAGAAGGAGCAGAAGCTACAAGCAATAAACTTCATGGAAATGGGAGATTTTACAAATATGTGGAAGGAGAAATACGAAAACTCTGCAGATAGAGTATATGCAAGAGGTTGATCAATTGTTTGAAACTGGCATTTTCTGGCACAGAGAACCAGCTTTCAGAACTTGAAGGATATGGAGAAATTGCAATTGCGCTGAATGCGGGGAAGCTGGGAATCTGCTGTATGACTTGCTGCTGAGAAATTGGTAATTTGACAGATACAGAGAACTAGGTATGCTGATAAATGGAGAACATGATGAATTGAAGTTTCAGCTCAATGAGGAGTCGTTGGAAATGCGGATATAGTTAGATATCGAGAAATATATGCAATTGGACATAAGAATTTAGAAGAGATAGTGCAACTGATGGAAATGGAGTTATTTTCACATTCAGGGAAATAGCAGAAGCTACAAGCAGTGGATTTAATGGGAATACGGTTTGTTACAATGATGGGGAACAGTAAATACCTGCAGATAGAGAAAATGCAAGGAGGTGTCATTTTGCTGGAACTGAGAGCAGGTTTTGCAGAATTTGAAGGATATGGTGAAATTGAAGCTGCGATGAATGCGGTAGAACATGCCAATATATTCAATCTAATAAATTGCTGTAAAAAGAGAATTAGATGGAAGCAGAATACTACATTTGCTGAAAAAGAGAGAAATTGAGGAATTGAAGTTTCAGACTAATGAGGAGTAGCTGGAAATGTGGATGTCATGAGCAATAGAGAGATTAATGCAGTTGGACATAAGAAAGTAGTTGAAGTAGAGAAACTGATGATAATGGAAACATTTTTACATTCAGAGAAATAGGAGAAACTAGAAACAGCAGATTGAAAGGAAAAGTGGGTTGCTACAAATATGGGGAACAAAGAACTTTCTGCAGATATAGAAAATGCCAGGAGTTGATCAATGATTTGAAGTTGGCATTTTGATGGAACAGACGGCACGATTTGCAGACTTTCCAGTATATTGTGAAAGTGAAGCTGCGGCGAATGCAGAGACCCTGCAAATATGCTCAAACTAACAAATTCCTGTAAATAGAGAATTAGTTGGAAGCAGAGAACTACATTTACTGAAATAGAGAGAAATTGAGGAATTGAAGTTTCAGACTAATGGGGAGTAGATGGAAATGTGGATGTCATTAGCAATAGAGAGATTAATGCAGTTGGACATAAGAAATTAGTAGAGATAGAGAAACTGATGGAAATGGAGAAATTCGTACATTGAGAGAAGGAGTTGCAGCTACAAGCAACGAAATTCGTTAAAATGGGTCTTTATACAAATATGGGGAAAGAGCAATATGAGAAATCTGCAGATAGAGAAACTGCAAGGAGCTGAACGGTTATTTGACGGCCGCATTTGGAGTGCCAGCCGAGCAAGTTTAGAAGTCAATTACAAAATTGCTTTTGCGGGGATTGCGGAAAACCTGCAAATGTGCTCAATCTAATATGTTGCTGTAAGTTGATAATTGGATGAATGCAGAGAACTAGATTTAGTGAGAACGAGAAATGTACTGAAATTGTACTTTCAGGAACATGAGGAATAGCTGGAAATGTGGATGTTGTTCGAAAAAAAGAGATTCGTGCAGTAAGACGTTAGAAATTGGTAGAGATATAGAACCGGAAGGAAATGGAGAAATTAGTACTTTCAGAGAAGGAGCAGAAGCTACAAGCAATAAACTTCATGGAAATGGGAGATTTTACAAATATGAGGAAGGAGAAAGATGAGAACTCTGCAGATAGAGAATATGCAAGAAGTTGATCAATTGTTTGGAACTGGCATTTTCTAGCGCAGAGAAACAGCTTTGCAGAACTTGAAAGATATGGAGAAATTGCAGTTGCATTGAATGCGGCGAAATTGGGAATGTGCTGAATGACTTTTTGCTGAGGAATTGGTAACTTGACAGATACAGAGAACTAGGTATGCTGATAAATGGAGAACATGATGAATTGAAGTTTCAGCTCACTGAGGAGTCGTTGGAAATGCGGATATTGTTAGATATAGAGAAAGTTATGCAGTTGGACATAAGAATTTAGAAGAGATAGTGCAACTGATGGAAATGGAGTTATTTTGACAATCAGGGAAATAGCAGAAGCTACAAGCAGTGGATTTAATGGAAATGCGGTTTGTTACAATGATGGGGAACAGTAAATACCTGCAGATAGAGAAAATGCAAGGAGGTGTCATTTTGTGGAACTGAGAGCAGGTTTTGCAGAATTTGAAGGATATGGTGAAATTGAAGCTGCGATGAATGCGGTAGAACATGCAAATATATTCAATCTAACAAATTGCTGTAAAAAGAGAATTAGATGGAAGCAGAATACTACATTTGCTGAAAAAGAGAGAAATTGAGGAATTGAAGTTTCAGACTAATGAGGAGTAGCTGGAAATGTGGATGTCATGAGCAATAGAGAGATTAATGCAGTTGGACATAAGAAAGTAGTTGAAGTAGAGAAACTGATGATAATGGAAACATTTTTACATTCAGAGAAATAGGAGAAACTAGAAACAGCAGATTGAAAGGAAAAGTGGGTTGCTACAAATATGGGGAACAAAGAACTTTCTGCAGATATAGAAAATGCCAGGAGTTGATCAATAATTTGAAGTTGACATTTTGATGGAACAGACGGCACGATTTGCAGGCTTTCAAGGATATGGTGAAATTGAAGCTGCGGCGAATGCGGACAAACTGCAAATGTACTCAATCTAACAAATTGCTGTAAATAGAGAATTAGTTGGAAGCAGAGAACTACATTTACTGAAAAAGAGAGAAATTGAGGAATTGAAGTTTCAGATTAACGAGGAGTAGCTGGAAATGAGATTGTCATTAGCAATAGAGAGATTAATGCAGTTGGACATAAGAAATTTGTAGAGATAGATAAACTGATGATAAAGGTAAAATTCTTACATTCAGAGAAATAGCAGAAGCGATAAACAGCAGATTTAAAGGAAAAGTGGCATGCTGCATATATGGGGAACAATGAAATGTCTGCAGATAGAGAATAATGCCAGGAGTTGATCAGTGATTTGAAGTTGGCATTTTGATGGAACAGACGGCAGGATTTGCAGACTTTCAAGGATATGGTGAAATTGAAGCTGGGGCGAATGCGGAGAACCTGCAAAAGTGCTCAACCTTACAAATTGCTATAAATAGAGAATTAGTTGGAAGCAGGAACTACATTTGCTAAAATGGAGAGAAATTGAGGAATTGAAGGATCGGGCCAATGAGAAGTTGCTGGAAATGTGGATGTCGTCAGAAATGGAGAGACTAATGCAATTGGACACAAGAAATTGGTAGGGTTGGAGAAACTGATGGAAATGGAGAAATTCGTACATTGAGAGAAGTAGTAACAGCTACAAGCAACGAAATTCATTAAAATGGGAGATTATACAAATATGGGGAATGAGCAATATGAGAAATCTGCAGATAGAGAACCTCCAAGAAGCTGATCTGTTATTTGTCGTCGCATTTTGAGAGCCAGCCGAGCAAGTTTAGAAGTCTATTGCAAAATTGCTGTTGCGGGGATTGCGGAGAACCTGCAAATGTGCTCCATCCAACAGGTTGCAGTAAGTTGATAATTGGATGGAGGCAGAGAACTAGATTTAGTGAGAATGAGAAATGTACTGAAATTGTACTTTCAGGAAAATGAGGAATAGCTGGAAATGTGGATGTTGTTCGAAAAAAAGAGATTCGTGCTGTAAGACGTTAGAAATTGGTAGAGATATAGAACCGGAAAGAAATGGAGAAATTAGTACTTTCAGAGAAGGAGCAGAAGCTACAAGCAATAAACTTCATGGAAATGGGAGATTTTACAAATATGTGGAAGGAGAAATACGAAAACTCTGCAGATAGAGTATATGCAAGAGGTTGATCAATTGTTTGAAACTGGCATTTTCTGGCACAGAGAACCAGCTTTCAGAACTTGAAGGATATGGAGAAATTGCAATTGCGCTGAATGCGGGGAAGCTGGGAATCTGCTGTATGACTTGCTGCTGAGAAATTGGTAATTTGACAGATACAGAGAACTAGGTATGCTGATAAATGGAGAACATGATGAATTGAAGTTTCAGCTCAATGAGGAGTCGTTGGAAATGCGGATATAGTTAGATATCGAGAAATATATGCAATTGGACATAAGAATTTAGAAGAGATAGTGCAACTGATGGAAATGGAGTTATTTTGACATTCAGGGAAATAGCAGAAGCTACAAGAAGTGGATTTAATGGAAATGCGGTTTGTTACAATGATGGGGAACAGTAAATACCTGCAGATAGAGAAAATGCAAGGAGGTGTCATTTTGCTGGAACTGAGAGCAGGTTTTGCAGAATTTGAAGGATATGGTGAAATTGAAGCTGCGATGAATGCGGTAGAACATGCCAATATATTCAATCTAATAAATTGCTGTAAAAAGAGAATTAGATGGAAGCAGAATACTACATTTGCTGAAAAAGAGAGAAATTGAGGAATTGAAGTTTCAGACTAATGAGGAGTAGCTGGAAATGTGGATGTCATGAGCAATAGAGAGATTAATGCAGTTGGACATAAGAAAGTAGTTGAAGTAGAGAAACTGATGATAATGGAAACATTTTTACATTCAGAGAAATAGGAGAAACTAGAAACAGCAGATTGAAAGGAAAAGTGGGTTGCTACAAATATGGGGAACAAAGAACTTTCTGCAGATATAGAAAATGCCAGGAGTTGATCAATGATTTGAAGTTGGCATTTTGATGGAACAGACGGCACGATTTGCAGACTTTCCAGTATATTGTGAAAGTGAAGCTGCGGCGAATGCAGAGACCCTGCAAATATGCTCAAACTAACAAATTCCTGTAAATAGAGAATTAGTTGGAAGCAGAGAACTACATTTACTGAAATAGAGAGAAATTGAGGAATTGAAGTTTCAGACTAATGGGGAGTAGATGGAAATGTGGATGTCATTAGCAATAGAGAGATTAATGCAGTTGGACATAAGAAATTAGTAGAGATAGAGAAACTGATGGAAATGGAGAAATTCGTACATTGAGAGAAGGAGTTGCAGCTACAAGCAACGAAATTCGTTAAAATGGGTCTTTATACAAATATGGGGAAAGAGCAATATGAGAAATCTGCAGATAGAGAAACTGCAAGGAGCTGAACGGTTATTTGACGGCCGCATTTGGAGTGCCAGCCGAGCAAGTTTAGAAGTCAATTACAAAATTGCTTTTGCGGGGATTGCGGAAAACCTGCAAATGTGCTCAATCTAATATGTTGCTGTAAGTTGATAATTGGATGAATGCAGAGAACTAGATTTAGTGAGAACGAGAAATGTACTGAAATTGTACTTTCAGGAACATGAGGAATAGCTGGAAATGTGGATGTTGTTCGAAAAAAAGAGATTCGTGCAGTAAGACGTTAGAAATTGGTAGAGATATAGAACCGGAAGGAAATGGAGAAATTAGTACTTTCAGAGAAGGAGCAGAAGCTACAAGCAATAAACTTCATGGAAATGGGAGATTTTACAAATATGAGGAAGGAGAAAGATGAGAACTCTGCAGATAGAGAATATGCAAGAAGTTGATCAATTGTTTGGAACTGGCATTTTCTAGCGCAGAGAAACAGCTTTGCAGAACTTGAAAGATATGGAGAAATTGCAGTTGCATTGAATGCGGCGAAATTGGGAATGTGCTGAATGACTTTTTGCTGAGGAATTGGTAACTTGACAGATACAGAGAACTAGGTATGCTGATAAATGGAGAACATGATGAATTGAAGTTTCAGCTCACTGAGGAGTCGTTGGAAATGCGGATATTGTTAGATATAGAGAAAGTTATGCAGTTGGACATAAGAATTTAGAAGAGATAGTGCAACTGATGGAAATGGAGTTATTTTGACAATCAGGGAAATAGCAGAAGCTACAAGCAGTGGATTTAATGGAAATGCGGTTTGTTACAATGATGGGGAACAGTAAATACCTGCAGATAGAGAAAATGCAAGGAGGTGTCATTTTGTGGAACTGAGAGCAGGTTTTGCAGAATTTGAAGGATATGGTGAAATTGAAGCTGCGATGAATGCGGTAGAACATGCAAATATATTCAATCTAACAAATTGCTGTAAAAAGAGAATTAGATGGAAGCAGAATACTACATTTGCTGAAAAAGAGAGAAATTGAGGAATTGAAGTTTCAGACTAATGAGGAGTAGCTGGAAATGTGGATGTCATGAGCAATAGAGAGATTAATGCAGTTGGACATAAGAAAGTAGTTGAAGTAGAGAAACTGATGATAATGGAAACATTTTTACATTCAGAGAAATAGGAGAAACTAGAAACAGCAGATTGAAAGGAAAAGTGGGTTGCTACAAATATGGGGAACAAAGAACTTTCTGCAGATATAGAAAATGCCAGGAGTTGATCAATAATTTGAAGTTGACATTTTGATGGAACAGACGGCACGATTTGCAGGCTTTCAAGGATATGGTGAAATTGAAGCTGCGGCGAATGCGGACAAACTGCAAATGTACTCAATCTAACAAATTGCTGTAAATAGAGAATTAGTTGGAAGCAGAGAACTACATTTACTGAAAAAGAGAGAAATTGAGGAATTGAAGTTTCAGATTAACGAGGAGTAGCTGGAAATGAGATTGTCATTAGCAATAGAGAGATTAATGCAGTTGGACATAAGAAATTTGTAGAGATAGATAAACTGATGATAAAGGTAAAATTCTTACATTCAGAGAAATAGCAGAAGCGATAAACAGCAGATTTAAAGGAAAAGTGGCATGCTGCATATATGGGGAACAATGAAATGTCTGCAGATAGAGAATAATGCCAGGAGTTGATCAGTGATTTGAAGTTGGCATTTTGATGGAACAGACGGCAGGATTTGCAGACTTTCAAGGATATGGTGAAATTGAAGCTGGGGCGAATGCGGAGAACCTGCAAAAGTGCTCAACCTTACAAATTGCTATAAATAGAGAATTAGTTGGAAGCAGGAACTACATTTGCTAAAATGGAGAGAAATTGAGGAATTGAAGGATCGGGCCAATGAGAAGTTGCTGGAAATGTGGATGTCGTCAGAAATGGAGAGACTAATGCAATTGGACACAAGAAATTGGTAGGGTTGGAGAAACTGATGGAAATGGAGAAATTCGTACATTGAGAGAAGTAGTAACAGCTACAAGCAACGAAATTCATTAAAATGGGAGATTATACAAATATGGGGAATGAGCAATATGAGAAATCTGCAGATAGAGAACCTCCAAGAAGCTGATCTGTTATTTGTCGTCGCATTTTGAGAGCCAGCCGAGCAAGTTTAGAAGTCTATTGCAAAATTGCTGTTGCGGGGATTGCGGAGAACCTGCAAATGTGCTCCATCCAACAGGTTGCAGTAAGTTGATAATTGGATGGAGGCAGAGAACTAGATTTAGTGAGAATGAGAAATGTACTGAAATTGTACTTTCAGGAAAATGAGGAATAGCTGGAAATGTGGATGTTGTTCGAAAAAAAGAGATTCGTGCTGTAAGACGTTAGAAATTGGTAGAGATATAGAACCGGAAAGAAATGGAGAAATTAGTACTTTCAGAGAAGGAGCAGAAGCTACAAGCAATAAACTTCATGGAAATGGGAGATTTTACAAATATGTGGAAGGAGAAATACGAAAACTCTGCAGATAGAGTATATGCAAGAGGTTGATCAATTGTTTGAAACTGGCATTTTCTGGCACAGAGAACCAGCTTTCAGAACTTGAAGGATATGGAGAAATTGCAATTGCGCTGAATGCGGGGAAGCTGGGAATCTGCTGTATGACTTGCTGCTGAGAAATTGGTAATTTGACAGATACAGAGAACTAGGTATGCTGATAAATGGAGAACATGATGAATTGAAGTTTCAGCTCAATGAGGAGTCGTTGGAAATGCGGATATAGTTAGATATCGAGAAATATATGCAATTGGACATAAGAATTTAGAAGAGATAGTGCAACTGATGGAAATGGAGTTATTTTGACATTCAGGGAAATAGCAGAAGCTACAAGAAGTGGATTTAATGGAAATGCGGTTTGTTACAATGATGGGGAACAGTAAATACCTGCAGATAGAGAAAATGCAAGGAGGTGTCATTTTGCTGGAACTGAGAGCAGGTTTTGCAGAATTTGAAGGATATGGTGAAATTGAAGCTGCGATGAATGCGGTAGAACATGAAAATATATTCAATCTAATAAATTGCTGTAAAAAGAGAATTAGATGGAAGCAGAATACTACATTTGCTGAAAAAGAGAGAAATATAGGAATTGAAGTTTCAGACTAATGAGGAGTAGCTGGAAATGTGGATGTCATGAGCAATAGAGAGATTAATGCAGTTGGACATAAGAAAGTAGTTGAAGTAGAGAAACTGATGATAATGGAAACATTTTTACATTCAGAGAAATAGGAGAAACTAGAAACAGCAGATTTAAAGGAAAAGTGAGTTGCTACAAATATGGGGAACAAAGAACTTTCTGCAGATATAGAAAATGCCAGGAGTTAATCAATAATTTAAAGTTGACATTTTGATGGAACAGACGGCACGATTTGCAGGCTTTCAAGGATATGGTGAAATTGAAGCTGCGGCGAATGCGGACAAACTGCAAATGTACTCAATCTAACAAATTGTTGTAAATAGAGAATTAGTTGGAAGCAGAGAACTACATTTACTGAAAAAGAGAGAAATTGAGGAATTAAAGATTCAGATTAACGAGGAGTAGCTGGGAATGAGATTGTCATTAGCAATAGAGAGATTAATGCAGTTGGACATAAGAAATTTGTAGAGATAGAGAAACTGATGATAATGGTAAAATTCTTACATTCAGAGAAATAGCAGAAGCGAGAAACAGCAGATTTAAAGGAAAAGTGGCATGCTGCATATATGGGGAACAATGAAATGTCTGCAGATAGAGAAAATGCCAGGAGTTGATCAATGATTTGAAGTTGGCATTTTGATGGAACAGACGGCAGGATTTGCAGACTTTTAAGGATATGGTGAAATTGAAACTGCGGCGAATGCGGAGAACCTGCAAATGTGCTCAATCTAACAAATTGCTGTAAATAGAGAATTAGTCAGAAGCAGAGAACTACATTTGCTAAAAAAAGAGTAAAATTGAGGAATTCAACGTTCGGGCCAAAGAGGAGTTGCTGGAAATGTGGATATCGTCAGAAATGGAGAGACTAATGCAATTTGACACAAGAAATTAGTAGAGTTAGAGAAACTGATAGAAATGGAGAAATTCGTACATTGAGAGAAGGAGTAGCAGCTACAAGCAACGAAATTCATTAAAATGGGAGATTATACAAATATGGGGAATGAGCAATGTGAGAAATCTGCAGATAGAGAAACTGCAAGGAGCTGAACGGTTATTTGACGGCCGCATTTGGAGTGCCAGCCGAGCAAGTTTAGAAGTCAATTACAAAATTGCTTTTGCGGGGATTGTTGAGAAGCTGCAAATGTGCTCAATCTAATATGTTGCTGTAAATTGAAAATTGGGTGGATGCAGAGAACTACATTTAGTGAGAACGAGAAATGTACTGAAATTGTAGTTTCAGGAAAATGAGGAATAGCTGGAAACGTGGATGTTGTTCGAAATAAAGAGATTCGTGCAGTAAGACGTTCGAAATTGGTAGAGATATAGAACCGGAAAGAAATGGAGAAATTAGTACTTTCAGAGAAGGAGCAGAAGCTACAAACAATAAACTTCATGGAAATGGGAGATTTTACAAATATGAGGAAGGAGAAAGATGAGAACTCTGCAGATAGAGAATATGCAAGAAGTTGATCAATTGTTTGGAACTGGCATTTTCTAGCGCAGAGAAACAGCTTTGCAGAACTTGAAAGATATGGAGAAATTGCAGTTGCATTGAATGCGGCGTAACTGGGAATGTGCTGAATGACTTGCTGCTGAGAAATTGGTAACTTGACAGATACAGAGAACTAGGTATGCTGATAAATGGAGAACATGATGAATTGAAGTTTCAGCTCACTGAGGAGTCGTTGGAAATGCGGATATTGTTAGATATAGAGAAAGTTATGCAGTTGGACATAAGAATTTAGTAAAGATAGTGTAACTGATGGAAATGGAGTAATTATTACATTCGGGGAAATAGCAGAAGCTACAAGCAGTGGATTTAATGGAAATGCGGTTTGTTACAATGATGGGGAACAGTAAATACCTGCAGATAGAGAAAATGCAAGGAGTTATCATTTTGCTGGAACTGAGAGCAGGTTTTGCAGAATTTGAAGGATATGGTGAAATTGAAGCTGCAATGAATGCGGTAGAACATGCAAATATATTCAATCTAACAAATTGCTGTAAAAAGAGAATTAGATGGAAGCAGAGAACTACATTTGCTGAAAAAGAGAGAAATTGAGGAATTGAAGTTTCAGACTAATGAGGAGTAGCTGGAAATGTGGATGTCATGAGCGAAACAGAGATTAATGCAGTTGGACATAAGAAATTAGTAGAGATCGAGAAACTGATGTTAATGGTAAAATTTTTACATTCAGACAAATAGCAGAAGCTAAAAACAGCAGATTTAAAGGAAAAGTGGCATGCTGCAAATATGGGGAACAATGAAAAGTCTGCAGATAGAGAAAATGCCAGGAGTTGATCAATGATTTGAAGTTGGTATTTTGATGGAACAGACGGCAGGATTTGCAGACTTTCAAGGATATGGTGAAATTGAAGCTGGGGCGAATGCGGAGAACCTGCAAAAGTGCTCAACCTTACAAATTGCTATAAATAGAGAATTAGTTGGAAGCAGGAACTACATTTGCTAAAATGGAGAGAAATTGAGGAATTGAAGGATCGGGCCAATGAGAAGTTGCTGGAAATGTGGATGTCGTCAGAAATGGAGAGACTAATGCAATTGGACACAAGAAATTGGTAGGGTTGGAGAAACTGATGGAAATGGAGAAATTCGTACATTGAGAGAAGTAGTAACAGCTACAAGCAACGAAATTCATTAAAATGGGAGATTATACAAATATGGGGAATGAGCAATATGAGAAATCTGCAGATAGAGAACCTCCAAGAAGCTGATCTGTTATTTGTCGTCGCATTTTGAGAGCCAGCCGAGCAAGTTTAGAAGTCTATTGCAAAATTGCTGTTGCGGGGATTGCGGAGAACCTGCAAATGTGCTCCATCCAACAGGTTGCAGTAAGTTGATAATTGGATGGAGGCAGAGAACTAGATTTAGTGAGAATGAGAAATGTACTGAAATTGTACTTTCAGGAAAATGAGGAATAGCTGGAAATGTGGATGTTGTTCGAAAAAAAGAGATTCGTGCTGTAAGACGTTAGAAATTGGTAGAGATATAGAACCGGAAAGAAATGGAGAAATTAGTACTTTCAGAGAAGGAGCAGAAGCTACAAGCAATAAACTTCATGGAAATAGGAGATTTTACAAATATGTGGAAGGAGAAATACGAAAACTCTGCAGATAGAGTATATGCAAGAGGTTGATCAATTGTTTGAAACTGGCATTTTCTGGCACAGAGAACCAGCTTTCAGAACTTGAAGGATATGGAGAAATTGCAATTGCGCTGAATGCGGGGAAGCTGGGAATCTGCTGTATGACTTGCTGCTGAGAAATTGGTAATTTGACAGATACAGAGAACTAGGTATGCTGATAAATGGAGAACATGATGAATTGAAGTTTCAGCTCAATGAGGAGTCGTTGGAAATGCGGATATAGTTAGATATCGAGAAATATATGCAATTGGACATAAGAATTTAGAAGAGATAGTGCAACTGATGGAAATGGAGTTATTTTGACATTCAGGGAAATAGCAGAAGCTACAAGAAGTGGATTTAATGGAAATGCGGTTTGTTACAATGATGGGGAACAGTAAATACCTGCAGATAGAGAAAATGCAAGGAGGTGTCATTTTGCTGGAACTGAGAGCAGGTTTTGCAGAATTTGAAGGATATGGTGAAATTGAAGCTGCGATGAATGCGGTAGAACATGAAAATATATTCAATCTAATAAATTGCTGTAAAAAGAGAATTAGATGGAAGCAGAATACTACATTTGCTGAAAAAGAGAGAAATATAGGAATTGAAGTTTCAGACTAATGAGGAGTAGCTGGAAATGTGGATGTCATGAGCAATAGAGAGATTAATGCAGTTGGACATAAGAAAGTAGTTGAAGTAGAGAAACTGATGATAATGGAAACATTTTTACATTCAGAGAAATAGGAGAAACTAGAAACAGCAGATTTAAAGGAAAAGTGAGTTGCTACAAATATGGGGAACAAAGAACTTTCTGCAGATATAGAAAATGCCAGGAGTTAATCAATAATTTAAAGTTGACATTTTGATGGAACAGACGGCACGATTTGCAGGCTTTCAAGGATATGGTGAAATTGAAGCTGCGGCGAATGCGGACAAACTGCAAATGTACTCAATCTAACAAATTGTTGTAAATAGAGAATTAGTTGGAAGCAGAGAACTACATTTACTGAAAAAGAGAGAAATTGAGGAATTAAAGATTCAGATTAACGAGGAGTAGCTGGGAATGAGATTGTCATTAGCAATAGAGAGATTAATGCAGTTGGACATAAGAAATTTGTAGAGATAGAGAAACTGATGATAATGGTAAAATTCTTACATTCAGAGAAATAGCAGAAGCGAGAAACAGCAGATTTAAAGGAAAAGTGGCATGCTGCATATATGGGGAACAATGAAATGTCTGCAGATAGAGAAAATGCCAGGAGTTGATCAATGATTTGAAGTTGGCATTTTGATGGAACAGACGGCAGGATTTGCAGACTTTTAAGGATATGGTGAAATTGAAACTGCGGCGAATGCGGAGAACCTGCAAATGTGCTCAATCTAACAAATTGCTGTAAATAGAGAATTAGTCAGAAGCAGAGAACTACATTTGCTAAAAAAAGAGTAAAATTGAGGAATTCAACGTTCGGGCCAAAGAGGAGTTGCTGGAAATGTGGATATCGTCAGAAATGGAGAGACTAATGCAATTTGACACAAGAAATTAGTAGAGTTAGAGAAACTGATAGAAATGGAGAAATTCGTACATTGAGAGAAGGAGTAGCAGCTACAAGCAACGAAATTCATTAAAATGGGAGATTATACAAATATGGGGAATGAGCAATGTGAGAAATCTGCAGATAGAGAAACTGCAAGGAGCTGAACGGTTATTTGACGGCCGCATTTGGAGTGCCAGCCGAGCAAGTTTAGAAGTCAATTACAAAATTGCTTTTGCGGGGATTGTTGAGAAGCTGCAAATGTGCTCAATCTAATATGTTGCTGTAAATTGAAAATTGGGTGGATGCAGAGAACTAGATTTAGTGAGAACGAGAAATGTACTGAAATTGTAGTTTCAGGAAAATGAGGAATAGCTGGAAACGTGGATGTTGTTCGAAATAAAGAGATTCGTGCAGTAAGACGTTCGAAATTGGTAGAGATATAGAACCGGAAAGAAATGGAGAAATTAGTACTTTCAGAGAAGGAGCAGAAGCTACAAACAATAAACTTCATGGAAATGGGAGATTTTACAAATATGAGGAAGGAGAAAGATGAGAACTCTGCAGATAGAGAATATGCAAGAAGTTGATCAATTGTTTGGAACTGGCATTTTCTAGCGCAGAGAAACAGCTTTGCAGAACTTGAAAGATATGGAGAAATTGCAGTTGCATTGAATGCGGCGTAACTGGGAATGTGCTGAATGACTTGCTGCTGAGAAATTGGTAACTTGACAGATACAGAGAACTAGGTATGCTGATAAATGGAGAACATGATGAATTGAAGTTTCAGCTCACTGAGGAGTCGTTGGAAATGCGGATATTGTTAGATATAGAGAAAGTTATGCAGTTGGACATAAGAATTTAGTAAAGATAGTGTAACTGATGGAAATGGAGTAATTATTACATTCGGGGAAATAGCAGAAGCTACAAGCAGTGGATTTAATGGAAATGCGGTTTGTTACAATGATGGGGAACAGTAAATACCTGCAGATAGAGAAAATGCAAGGAGTTATCATTTTGCTGGAACTGAGAGCAGGTTTTGCAGAATTTGAAGGATATGGTGAAATTGAAGCTGCAATGAATGCGGTAGAACATGCAAATATATTCAATCTAACAAATTGCTGTAAAAAGAGAATTAGATGGAAGCAGAGAACTACATTTGCTGAAAAAGAGAGAAATTGAGGAATTGAAGTTTCAGACTAATGAGGAGTAGCTGGAAATGTGGATGTCATGAGCGAAACAGAGATTAATGCAGTTGGACATAAGAAATTAGTAGAGATCGAGAAACTGATGTTAATGGTAAAATTTTTACATTCAGACAAATAGCAGAAGCTAAAAACAGCAGATTTAAAGGAAAAGTGGCATGCTGCAAATATGGGGAACAATGAAAAGTCTGCAGATAGAGAAAATGCCAGGAGTTGATCAATGATTTGAAGTTGGCATTTTGATGGAACAGACGGCAGGATTTGCAGACTTTCAAGGATATGGTGAAATTGAAGCTGGGGCGAATGCGGAGAACCTGCAAAAGTGCTCAACCTTACAAATTGCTATAAATAGAGAATTAGTTGGAAGCAGGAACTACATTTGCTAAAATGGAGAGAAATTGAGGAATTGAAGGATCGGGCCAATGAGAAGTTGCTGGAAATGTGGATGTCGTCAGAAATGGAGAGACTAATGCAATTGGACACAAGAAATTGGTAGGGTTGGAGAAACTGATGGAAATGGAGAAATTCGTACATTGAGAGAAGTAGTAACAGCTACAAGCAACGAAATTCATTAAAATGGGAGATTATACAAATATGGGGAATGAGCAATATGAGAAATCTGCAGATAGAGAACCTCCAAGAAGCTGATCTGTTATTTGTCGTCGCATTTTGAGAGCCAGCCGAGCAAGTTTAGAAGTCTATTGCAAAATTGCTGTTGCGGGGATTGCGGAGAACCTGCAAATGTGCTCCATCCAACAGGTTGCAGTAAGTTGATAATTGGATGGAGGCAGAGAACTAGATTTAGTGAGAATGAGAAATGTACTGAAATTGTACTTTCAGGAAAATGAGGAATAGCTGGAAATGTGGATGTTGTTCGAAAAAAAGAGATTCGTGCTGTAAGACGTTAGAAATTGGTAGAGATATAGAACCGGAAAGAAATGGAGAAATTAGTACTTTCAGAGAAGGAGCAGAAGCTACAAGCAATAAACTTCATGGAAATGGGAGATTTTACAAATATGTGGAAGGAGAAATACGAAAACTCTGCAGATAGAGTATATGCAAGAGGTTGATCAATTGTTTGAAACTGGCATTTTCTGGCACAGAGAACCAGCTTTCAGAACTTGAAGGATATGGAGAAATTGCAATTGCGCTGAATGCGGGGAAGCTGGGAATCTGCTGTATGACTTGCTGCTGAGAAATTGGTAATTTGACAGATACAGAGAACTAGGTATGCTGATAAATGGAGAACATGATGAATTGAAGTTTCAGCTCAATGAGGAGTCGTTGGAAATGCGGATATAGTTAGATATCGAGAAATATATGCAATTGGACATAAGAATTTAGAAGAGATAGTGCAACTGATGGAAATGGAGTTATTTTGACATTCAGGGAAATAGCAGAAGCTACAAGAAGTGGATTTAATGGAAATGCGGTTTGTTACAATGATGGGGAACAGTAAATACCTGCAGATAGAGAAAATGCAAGGAGGTGTCATTTTGCTGGAACTGAGAGCAGGTTTTGCAGAATTTGAAGGATATGGTGAAATTGAAGCTGCGATGAATGCGGTAGAACATGAAAATATATTCAATCTAATAAATTGCTGTAAAAAGAGAATTAGATGGAAGCAGAATACTACATTTGCTGAAAAAGAGAGAAATATAGGAATTGAAGTTTCAGACTAATGAGGAGTAGCTGGAAATGTGGATGTCATGAGCAATAGAGAGATTAATGCAGTTGGACATAAGAAAGTAGTTGAAGTAGAGAAACTGATGATAATGGAAACATTTTTACATTCAGAGAAATAGGAGAAACTAGAAACAGCAGATTTAAAGGAAAAGTGAGTTGCTACAAATATGGGGAACAAAGAACTTTCTGCAGATATAGAAAATGCCAGGAGTTAATCAATAATTTAAAGTTGACATTTTGATGGAACAGACGGCACGATTTGCAGGCTTTCAAGGATATGGTGAAATTGAAGCTGCGGCGAATGCGGACAAACTGCAAATGTACTCAATCTAACAAATTGTTGTAAATAGAGAATTAGTTGGAAGCAGAGAACTACATTTACTGAAAAAGAGAGAAATTGAGGAATTAAAGATTCAGATTAACGAGGAGTAGCTGGGAATGAGATTGTCATTAGCAATAGAGAGATTAATGCAGTTGGACATAAGAAATTTGTAGAGATAGAGAAACTGATGATAATGGTAAAATTCTTACATTCAGAGAAATAGCAGAAGCGAGAAACAGCAGATTTAAAGGAAAAGTGGCATGCTGCATATATGGGGAACAATGAAATGTCTGCAGATAGAGAAAATGCCAGGAGTTGATCAATGATTTGAAGTTGGCATTTTGATGGAACAGACGGCAGGATTTGCAGACTTTTAAGGATATGGTGAAATTGAAACTGCGGCGAATGCGGAGAACCTGCAAATGTGCTCAATCTAACAAATTGCTGTAAATAGAGAATTAGTCAGAAGCAGAGAACTACATTTGCTAAAAAAAGAGTAAAATTGAGGAATTCAAGGTTCGGGCCAAAGAGGAGTTGCTGGAAATGTGGATATCGTCAGAAATGGAGAGACTAATGCAATTTGACACAAGAAATTAGTAGAGTTAGAGAAACTGATAGAAATGGAGAAATTCGTACATTGAGAGAAGGAGTAGCAGCTACAAGCAACGAAATTCATTAAAATGGGAGATTATACAAATATGGGGAATGAGCAATGTGAGAAATCTGCAGATAGAGAAACTGCAAGGAGCTGAACGGTTATTTGACGGCCGCATTTGGAGTGCCAGCCGAGCAAGTTTAGAAGTCAATTACAAAATTGCTTTTGCGGGGATTGTTGAGAAGCTGCAAATGTGCTCAATCTAATATGTTGCTGTAAATTGAAAATTGGGTGGATGCAGAGAACTACATTTAGTGAGAACGAGAAATGTACTGAAATTGTAGTTTCAGGAAAATGAGGAATAGCTGGAAACGTGGATGTTGTTCGAAATAAAGAGATTCGTGCAGTAAGACGTTCGAAATTGGTAGAGATATAGAACCGGAAAGAAATGGAGAAATTAGTACTTTCAGAGAAGGAGCAGAAGCTACAAACAATAAACTTCATGGAAATGGGAGATTTTACAAATATGAGGAAGGAGAAAGATGAGAACTCTGCAGATAGAGAATATGCAAGAAGTTGATCAATTGTTTGGAACTGGCATTTTCTAGCGCAGAGAAACAGCTTTGCAGAACTTGAAAGATATGGAGAAATTGCAGTTGCATTGAATGCGGCGTAACTGGGAATGTGCTGAATGACTTGCTGCTGAGAAATTGGTAACTTGACAGATACAGAGAACTAGGTATGCTGATAAATGGAGAACATGATGAATTGAAGTTTCAGCTCACTGAGGAGTCGTTGGAAATGCGGATATTGTTAGATATAGAGAAAGTTATGCAGTTGGACATAAGAATTTAGTAAAGATAGTGTAACTGATGGAAATGGAGTAATTATTACATTCGGGGAAATAGCAGAAGCTACAAGCAGTGGATTTAATGGAAATGCGGTTTGTTACAATGATGGGGAACAGTAAATACCTGCAGATAGAGAAAATGCAAGGAGTTATCATTTTGCTGGAACTGAGAGCAGGTTTTGCAGAATTTGAAGGATATGGTGAAATTGAAGCTGCAATGAATGCGGTAGAACATGCAAATATATTCAATCTAACAAATTGCTGTAAAAAGAGAATTAGATGGAAGCAGAGAACTACATTTGCTGAAAAAGAGAGAAATTGAGGAATTGAAGTTTCAGACTAATGAGGAGTAGCTGGAAATGTGGATGTCATGAGCGAAACAGAGATTAATGCAGTTGGACATAAGAAATTAGTAGAGATCGAGAAACTGATGTTAATGGTAAAATTTTTACATTCAGACAAATAGCAGAAGCTAAAAACAGCAGATTTAAAGGAAAAGTGGCATGCTGCAAATATGGGGAACAATGAAAAGTCTGCAGATAGAGAAAATGCCAGGAGTTGATCAATGATTTGAAGTTGGCATTTTGATGGAACAGACGGCAGGATTTGCAGACTTTCAAGGATATGGTGAAATTGAAGCTGGGGCGAATGCGGAGAACCTGCAAAAGTGCTCAACCTTACAAATTGCTATAAATAGAGAATTAGTTGGAAGCAGGAACTACATTTGCTAAAATGGAGAGAAATTGAGGAATTGAAGGATCGGGCCAATGAGAAGTTGCTGGAAATGTGGATGTCGTCAGAAATGGAGAGACTAATGCAATTGGACACAAGAAATTGGTAGGGTTGGAGAAACTGATGGAAATGGAGAAATTCGTACATTGAGAGAAGTAGTAACAGCTACAAGCAACGAAATTCATTAAAATGGGAGATTATACAAATATGGGGAATGAGCAATATGAGAAATCTGCAGATAGAGAACCTCCAAGAAGCTGATCTGTTATTTGTCGTCGCATTTTGAGAGCCAGCCGAGCAAGTTTAGAAGTCTATTGCAAAATTGCTGTTGCGGGGATTGCGGAGAACCTGCAAATGTGCTCCATCCAACAGGTTGCAGTAAGTTGATAATTGGATGGAGGCAGAGAACTAGATTTAGTGAGAATGAGAAATGTACTGAAATTGTACTTTCAGGAAAATGAGGAATAGCTGGAAATGTGGATGTTGTTCGAAAAAAAGAGATTCGTGCTGTAAGACGTTAGAAATTGGTAGAGATATAGAACCGGAAAGAAATGGAGAAATTAGTACTTTCAGAGAAGGAGCAGAAGCTACAAGCAATAAACTTCATGGAAATGGGAGATTTTACAAATATGTGGAAGGAGAAATACGAAAACTCTGCAGATAGAGTATATGCAAGAGGTTGATCAATTGTTTGAAACTGGCATTTTCTGGCACAGAGAACCAGCTTTCAGAACTTGAAGGATATGGAGAAATTGCAATTGCGCTGAATGCGGGGAAGCTGGGAATCTGCTGTATGACTTGCTGCTGAGAAATTGGTAATTTGACAGATACAGAGAACTAGGTATGCTGATAAATGGAGAACATGATGAATTGAAGTTTCAGCTCAATGAGGAGTCGTTGGAAATGCGGATATAGTTAGATATCGAGAAATATATGCAATTGGACATAAGAATTTAGAAGAGATAGTGCAACTGATGGAAATGGAGTTATTTTGACATTCAGGGAAATAGCAGAAGCTACAAGAAGTGGATTTAATGGAAATGCGGTTTGTTACAATGATGGGGAACAGTAAATACCTGCAGATAGAGAAAATGCAAGGAGGTGTCATTTTGCTGGAACTGAGAGCAGGTTTTGCAGAATTTGAAGGATATGGTGAAATTGAAGCTGCGATGAATGCGGTAGAACATGCAAATATATTCAATCTAATAAATTGCTGTAAAAAGAGAATTAGATGGAAGCAGAATACTACATTTGCTGAAAAAGAGAGAAATATAGGAATTGAAGTTTCAGACTAATGAGGAGTAGCTGGAAATGTGGATGTCATGAGCAATAGAGAGATTAATGCAGTTGGACATAAGAAAGTAGTTGAAGTAGAGAAACTGATGATAATGGAAACATTTTTACATTCAGAGAAATAGGAGAAACTAGAAACAGCAGATTTAAAGGAAAAGTGAGTTGCTACAAATATGGGGAACAAAGAACTTTCTGCAGATATAGAAAATGCCAGGAGTTAATCAATAATTTAAAGTTGACATTTTGATGGAACAGACGGCACGATTTGCAGGCTTTCAAGGATATGGTGAAATTGAAGCTGCGGCGAATGCGGACAAACTGCAAATGTACTCAATCTAACAAATTGTTGTAAATAGAGAATTAGTTGGAAGCAGAGAACTACATTTACTGAAAAAGAGAGAAATTGAGGAATTAAAGATTCAGATTAACGAGGAGTAGCTGGGAATGAGATTGTCATTAGCAATAGAGAGATTAATGCAGTTGGACATAAGAAATTTGTAGAGATAGAGAAACTGATGATAATGGTAAAATTCTTACATTCAGAGAAATAGCAGAAGCGAGAAACAGCAGATTTAAAGGAAAAGTGGCATGCTGCATATATGGGGAACAATGAAATGTCTGCAGATAGAGAAAATGCCAGGAGTTGATCAATGATTTGAAGTTGGCATTTTGATGGAACAGACGGCAGGATTTGCAGACTTTTAAGGATATGGTGAAATTGAAACTGCGGCGAATGCGGAGAACCTGCAAATGTGCTCAATCTAACAAATTGCTGTAAATAGAGAATTAGTCAGAAGCAGAGAACTACATTTGCTAAAAAAAGAGTAAAATTGAGGAATTCAAGGTTCGGGCCAAAGAGGAGTTGCTGGAAATGTGGATATCGTCAGAAATGGAGAGACTAATGCAATTTGACACAAGAAATTAGTAGAGTTAGAGAAACTGATAGAAATGGAGAAATTCGTACATTGAGAGAAGGAGTAGCAGCTACAAGCAACGAAATTCATTAAAATGGGAGATTATACAAATATGGGGAATGAGCAATGTGAGAAATCTGCAGATAGAGAAACTGCAAGGAGCTGAACGGTTATTTGACGGCCGCATTTGGAGTGCCAGCCGAGCAAGTTTAGAAGTCAATTACAAAATTGCTTTTGCGGGGATTGTTGAGAAGCTGCAAATGTGCTCAATCTAATATGTTGCTGTAAATTGAAAATTGGGTGGATGCAGAGAACTACATTTAGTGAGAACGAGAAATGTACTGAAATTGTAGTTTCAGGAAAATGAGGAATAGCTGGAAACGTGGATGTTGTTCGAAATAAAGAGATTCGTGCAGTAAGACGTTCGAAATTGGTAGAGATATAGAACCGGAAAGAAATGGAGAAATTAGTACTTTCAGAGAAGGAGCAGAAGCTACAAACAATAAACTTCATGGAAATGGGAGATTTTACAAATATGAGGAAGGAGAAAGATGAGAACTCTGCAGATAGAGAATATGCAAGAAGTTGATCAATTGTTTGGAACTGGCATTTTCTAGCGCAGAGAAACAGCTTTGCAGAACTTGAAAGATATGGAGAAATTGCAGTTGCATTGAATGCGGCGTAACTGGGAATGTGCTGAATGACTTGCTGCTGAGAAATTGGTAACTTGACAGATACAGAGAACTAGGTATGCTGATAAATGGAGAACATGATGAATTGAAGTTTCAGCTCACTGAGGAGTCGTTGGAAATGCGGATATTGTTAGATATAGAGAAAGTTATGCAGTTGGACATAAGAATTTAGTAAAGATAGTGTAACTGATGGAAATGGAGTAATTATTACATTCGGGGAAATAGCAGAAGCTACAAGCAGTGGATTTAATGGAAATGCGGTTTGTTACAATGATGGGGAACAGTAAATACCTGCAGATAGAGAAAATGCAAGGAGTTATCATTTTGCTGGAACTGAGAGCAGGTTTTGCAGAATTTGAAGGATATGGTGAAATTGAAGCTGCAATGAATGCGGTAGAACATGCAAATATATTCAATCTAACAAATTGCTGTAAAAAGAGAATTAGATGGAAGCAGAGAACTACATTTGCTGAAAAAGAGAGAAATTGAGGAATTGAAGTTTCAGACTAATGAGGAGTAGCTGGAAATGTGGATGTCATGAGCGAAACAGAGATTAATGCAGTTGGACATAAGAAATTAGTAGAGATCGAGAAACTGATGTTAATGGTAAAATTTTTACATTCAGACAAATAGCAGAAGCTAAAAACAGCAGATTTAAAGGAAAAGTGGCATGCTGCAAATATGGGGAACAATGAAAAGTCTGCAGATAGAGAAAATGCCAGGAGTTGATCAATGATTTGAAGTTGGCATTTTGATGGAACAGACGGCAGGATTTGCAGACTTTCAAGGATATGGTGAAATTGAAGCTGGGGCGAATGCGGAGAACCTGCAAAAGTGCTCAACCTTACAAATTGCTATAAATAGAGAATTAGTTGGAAGCAGGAACTACATTTGCTAAAATGGAGAGAAATTGAGGAATTGAAGGATCGGGCCAATGAGAAGTTGCTGGAAATGTGGATGTCGTCAGAAATGGAGAGACTAATGCAATTGGACACAAGAAATTGGTAGGGTTGGAGAAACTGATGGAAATGGAGAAATTCGTACATTGAGAGAAGTAGTAACAGCTACAAGCAACGAAATTCATTAAAATGGGAGATTATACAAATATGGGGAATGAGCAATATGAGAAATCTGCAGATAGAGAACCTCCAAGAAGCTGATCTGTTATTTGTCGTCGCATTTTGAGAGCCAGCCGAGCAAGTTTAGAAGTCTATTGCAAAATTGCTGTTGCGGGGATTGCGGAGAACCTGCAAATGTGCTCCATCCAACAGGTTGCAGTAAGTTGATAATTGGATGGAGGCAGAGAACTAGATTTAGTGAGAATGAGAAATGTACTGAAATTGTACTTTCAGGAAAATGAGGAATAGCTGGAAATGTGGATGTTGTTCGAAAAAATGAGATTCGTGCTGTAAGACGTTAGAAATTGGTAGAGATATAGAACCGGAAAGAAATGGAGAAATTAGTACTTTCAGAGAAGGAGCAGAAGCTACAAGCAATAAACTTCATGGAAATGGGAGATTTTTCAAATATGTGGAAGGAGAAATACGAAAACTCTGCAGATAGAGTATATGCAAGAGGTTGATCAATTGTTTGAAACTGGCATTTTCTGGCACAGAGAACCAGCTTTCAGAACTTGAAGGATATGGAGAAATTGCAATTGAGCTGAATGCGGGGAAGCTGGGAATCTGCTGTATGACTTGCTGCTGAGAAATTGGTAATTTGACAGATACAGAGAACTAGGGATGCTGATAAATGGAGAACATGATGAATTGAAGTTTCAGCTCAATGAGGAGTCGTTGGAAATGCGGATATAGTTAGATATCGAGAAATATATGCAATTGGACATAAGAATTTAGTAGAGATAGTGCAACTGATGGAAATGGAGTTATTTTGACATTCAGGGAAATAACAGAAGCTACAAGCAGTGGATTTAATGGAAATGCGTTTTATTACAATGATGGGGAACAGTAAATACCTGCAGATAGAGAAAATGCAGGGAGATGTCATTTTGCTGGAACTGAGAGCAGCTTTTGCAGAATTTGAAGTATATGGTGAAATTGAAGCTGCGACGAATGCGGTAGAACATGCAAATATATTCAATCTAACAAATTGCTGTAAAAAGAGAATTAGATGGAAGCAGAATACTACATTTGCTGAAAAAGACAGAAATTGAGGAATTGAAGTTTCAGACTAATGAGGAGTAGCTGGAAATGTGGATGTCATGAGCAATAGAGAGAATAATGCAGTTGGACATAAGAAAGTAGTTGAAGTAGAGAAACTGATGATAATGGAAACATTTTTACATTCAGAGAAATAGGAGAAACTAGAAACAGCAGATTGAAAGGAAAAGTGGGTTGCTACAAATATGGGGAACAAAGAACTTTCTGCAGATATAGAAAATGCCAGGAGTTAATCAATAATTTGAAATTGACATTTTGATGGAACAGACGGCACGATTTGCAGGCTTTCAAGGATATGGTGAAATTGAAGCTGCGGCGAATGCGGACAAACTGCAAATGTACTCAATCTAACAAATTGCTGTAAATAGAGAATTAGTTGGAAGCAGAGAACTACATTTACTGAAAAAGAGAGAAATTGAGGAATTGAAGTTTCAGATTAACGAGGAGTAGCTGGAAATGAGATTGTCATTAGCAATAGAGAGATTAATGCAGTTGGACATAAGAAATTTGTAGGGATAGATAAACTGATGATAATGGTATAATTCTTACATTCAGAGAAATAGCAGAAGCTAGAATAAGCAGATTTAAAGGAAAAGTGGCATGCTGCATATATGGGGAACAATGAAATGTCTGCAGATAGAGAAAATGCCAGGAGTTGATCAATGATTTGAAGTTGGCATTTTGATGGAACAGACGGCAGGATTTGCAGACTTTTAAGGATATGGTGAAAATGAAACTGCGGCGAATGCGGAGAACCTGCAAATGTGCTCAATCTAACAAATTGCTGTAAATAGAGAATTAGTCAGAAGCAGAGAACTACATTTGCTAAAAAAAGAGTAAAATTGAGGAATTCAACGTTCGGGCCAAAGAGGAGTTGCTGGAAATGTGGATATCGTCAGAAATGGAGAGACTAATGCAATTTGACACAAGAAATTAGTAGAGTTAGAGAAACTGATAGAAATGGAGAAATTCGTACATTGAGAGAAGGAGTAGCAGCTACAAGCAACGAAATTTATTAAAATGGGAGATTATACAAATATGGGGAATGAGCAATGTGAGAAATCTGCAGATAGAGAACCTGCAAGGAGCTGATCTGTTATTTGGCGTTCGCATTTTGAGAGCCAGCCGAGCAAGTTTAGAAGTCTATTGCAAACTTGCTGTTGCAGGGATTGTTGAGAAGCTGCAAATGTGCTCAATCTAATATGTTGCTGTAAATTGAAAATTGGGTGGATGCAGAGAACTACATTTAGTGAGAACGAGAAATGTACTGAAATTGTACTTTCAGGAACATGAGGAATAGCTGGAAACGTGGATGTTGTTCGAAATAAAGAGATTCGTTCAGTAAGACGTTAGAAATTGGTAGAGATATAGAACCGGAACGAAATGGAGAAATTAGTACTTTCAGAGAAGGAGCAGAAGCTGCAAACAATAAACTTCAAGGAAATGGGAGATTTAACAAATATGAGGAAGGAGAAAGATGAGAACTCTGCAGATAGAGAATATGCAAGAAGTTGATCAATTGTTTGGAACTGGCATTTTCTAGCGCAGAGAAACAGCTTTGCAGAACTTGAAAGATATGGAGAAATTGCAGTTGCATTGAATGCGGCGAAACTGGGAATGTGCTGAATGACTTTTTGCTGAGGAATTGGTAACTTGACAGATACAGAGAACTAGGTATGCTGATAAATGGAGAACATGATGAATTGAAGTTTCAGCTCACTGAGGAGTCGTTGGAAATGCGGATATTGTTAGATATAGAGAAAGTTATGCAGTTGGACATAAGAATTTAGTAGAGATAGTGCAACTGATGGAAATGGAGTTATTTTGACATTCAGGGAAATAGCAGAAGCTACAAGCAGTGGATTCAATGGAAATGCGGTTTGTTACAATGATGGGGAACAGTAAATACCTGCAGATAGAGAAAATGCAAGGAGGTGTCATTTTGCTGGAACTGAGAGCAGGTTTTTCAGAATTTGAAGGATATGGTGAAATTGAAGCTGCGATGAATGCGGTAGAACATGCAAATATATTCAATCTAACAAATTGCTGTAAAAAGAGAATTAGATGGAAGCAGAATACTACATTTGCTGAAAAAGAGAGAAATTGAGGAATTGAAGTTTCAGACTAATGAGGAGTAGCTGGAAATGTGGATGTCATGAGCAATAGAGAGATTAATGCAGTTGGACATAAGAAAGTAGTTGAAGTAGAGAAACTGATGATAATGGAAACATTTTTACATTCAGAGAAATAGGAGAAACTAGAAACAGCAGATTGAAAGGAAAAGTGGGTTGCTACAAATATGGGGAACAAAGAACTTTCTGCAGATATAGAAAATGCCAGGAGTTGATCAATGATTTGAAGTTGGCATTTTGATGGAACAGACGGCACGATTTGCAGACTTTCCAGTATATTGTGAAAGTGAAGCTGCGGCGAATGCAGAGACCCTGCAAATATGCTCAAACTAACAAATTCCTGTAAATAGAGAATTAGTTGGAAGCAGAGAACTACATTTACTGAAATAGAGAGAAATTGAGGAATTGAAGTTTCAGACTAATGGGGAGTAGATGGAAATGTGGATGTCATTAGCAATAGAGAGATTAATGCAGTTGGACATAAGAAATTAGTAGAGATAGAGAAACTGATGGAAATGGAGAAATTCGTACATTGAGAGAAGGAGTTGCAGCTACAAGCAACGAAATTCGTTAAAATGGGTCTTTATACAAATATGGGGAAAGAGCAATATGAGAAATCTGCAGATAGAGAAACTGCAAGGAGCTGAACGGTTATTTGACGGCCGCATTTGGAGTGCCAGCCGAGCAAGTTTAGAAGTCAATTACAAAATTGCTTTTGCGGGGATTGCGGAAAACCTGCAAATGTGCTCAATCTAATATGTTGCTGTAAGTTGATAATTGGATGAATGCAGAGAACTAGATTTAGTGAGAACGAGAAATGTACTGAAATTGTACTTTCAGGAACATGAGGAATAGCTGGAAATGTGGATGTTGTTCGAAAAAAAGAGATTCGTGCAGTAAGACGTTAGAAATTGGTAGAGATATAGAACCGGAAGGAAATGGAGAAATTAGTACTTTCAGAGAAGGAGCAGAAGCTACAAGCAATAAACTTCATGGAAATGGGAGATTTTACAAATATGAGGAAGGAGAAAGATGAGAACTCTGCAGATAGAGAATATGCAAGAAGTTGATCAATTGTTTGGAACTGGCATTTTCTAGCGCAGAGAAACAGCTTTGCAGAACTTGAAAGATATGGAGAAATTGCAGTTGCATTGAATGCGGCGAAACTGGGAATGTGCTGAATGACTTTTTGCTGAGGAATTGGTAACTTGACAGATACAGAGAACTAGGTATGCTGATAAATGGAGAACATGATGAATTGAAGTTTCAGCTCACTGAGGAGTCGTTGGAAATGCGGATATTGTTAGATATAGAGAAAGTTATGCAGTTGGACATAAGAATTTAGAAGAGATAGTGCAACTGATGGAAATGGAGTTATTTTGACATTCAGGGAAATAGCAGAAGCTACAAGTAGTGGATTTAATGGAAATGCGGTTTGTTACAATGATGGGGAACAGTAAATACCTGCAGATAGAGAAAATGCAAGGAGGTGTCATTTTGTGGAACTGAGAGCAGGTTTTGCAGAATTTGAAGGATATGGTGAAATTGAAGCTGCGATGAATGCGGTAGAACATGCAAATATATTCAATCTAACAAATTGCTGTAAAAAGAGAATTAGATGGAAGCAGAATACTACATTTGCTGAAAAAGAGAGAAATTGAGGAATTGAAGTTTCAGACTAATGAGGAGTAGCTGGAAATGTGGATGTCATGAGCAATAGAGAGATTAATGCAGTTGGACATAAGAAAGTAGTTGAAGTAGAGAAACTGATGATAATGGAAACATTTTTACATTCAGAGAAATAGGAGAAACTAGAAACAGCAGATTGAAAGGAAAAGTGGGTTGCTACAAATATGGGGAACAAAGAACTTTCTGCAGATATAGAAAATGCCAGGAGTTGATCAATGATTTGAAGTTGGCATTTTGATGGAACAGACGGCACGATTTGCAGGCTTTCAAGGATATGGTGAAATTGAAGCTGCGGCGAATGCGGACAAACTGAAAATGTACTCAATCTAACAAATTGCTGTAAATAGAGAATTAGTTGGAAGCAGAGAACTACATTTACTGAAAAAGAGAGAAATTGAGGAATTGAAGTTTCAGATTAACGAGGAGTAGCTGGAAATGAGATTGTCATTAGCAATAGAGAGATTAATGCAGTTGGACATAAGAAATTTGTAGAGATAGATAAACTGATGATAATGGTAAAATTCTTACATTCAGAGAAATAGCAGAAGCGATAAACAGCAGATTTAAAGGAAAAGTGGCATGCTGCATATATGGGGAACAATGAAATGTCTGCAGATAGAGAATAATGCCAGGAGTTGATCAGTGATTTGAAGTTGGCATTTTGATGGAACAGACGGCAGGATTTGCAGACTTTCAAGGATATGGTGAAATTGAAGCTGGGGCGAATGCGGAGAACCTGCAAAAGTGCTCAACCTTACAAATTGCTATAAATAGAGAATTAGTTGGAAGCAGGAACTACATTTGCTAAAATGGAGAGAAATTGAGGAATTGAAGGATCGGGCCAATGAGAAGTTGCTGGAAATGTGGATGTCGTCAGAAATGGAGAGACTAATGCAATTGGACACAAGAAATTGGTAGGGTTGGAGAAACTGATGGAAATGGAGAAATTCGTACATTGAGAGAAGTAGTAACAGCTACAAGCAACGAAATTCATTAAAATGGGAGATTATACAAATATGGGGAATGAGCAATATGAGAAATCTGCAGATAGAGAACCTCCAAGAAGCTGATCTGTTATTTGTCGTCGCATTTTGAGAGCCAGCCGAGCAAGTTTAGAAGTCTATTGCAAAATTGCTGTTGCGGGGATTGCGGAGAACCTGCAAATGTGCTCCATCCAACAGGTTGCAGTAAGTTGATAATTGGATGGAGGCAGAGAACTAGATTTAGTGAGAATGAGAAATGTACTGAAATTGTACTTTCAGGAAAATGAGGAATAGCTGGAAATGTGGATGTTGTTCGAAAAAAAGAGATTCGTGCTGTAAGACGTTAGAAATTGGTAGAGATATAGAACCGGAAAGAAATGGAGAAATTAGTACTTTCAGAGAAGGAGCAGAAGCTACAAGCAATAAACTTCATGGAAATGGGAGATTTTACAAATATGTGGAAGGAGAAATACGAAAACTCTGCAGATAGAGTATATGCAAGAGGTTGATCAATTGTTTGAAACTGGCATTTTCTGGCACAGAGAACCAGCTTTCAGAACTTGAAGGATATGGAGAAATTGCAATTGCGCTGAATGCGGGGAAGCTGGGAATCTGCTGTATGACTTGCTGCTGAGAAATTGGTAATTTGACAGATACAGAGAACTAGGTATGCTGATAAATGGAGAACATGATGAATTGAAGTTTCAGCTCAATGAGGAGTCGTTGGAAATGCGGATATAGTTAGATATCGAGAAATATATGCAATTGGACATAAGAATTTAGAAGAGATAGTGCAACTGATGGAAATGGAGTTATTTTGACATTCAGGGAAATAGCAGAAGCTACAAGAAGTGGATTTAATGGAAATGCGGTTTGTTACAATGATGGGGAACAGTAAATACCTGCAGATAGAGAAAATGCAAGGAGGTGTCATTTTGCTGGAACTGAGAGCAGGTTTTGCAGAATTTGAAGGATATGGTGAAATTGAAGCTGCGATGAATGCGGTAGAACATGCAAATATATTCAATCTAATAAATTGCTGTAAAAAGAGAATTAGATGGAAGCAGAATACTACATTTGCTGAAAAAGAGAGAAATATAGGAATTGAAGTTTCAGACTAATGAGGAGTAGCTGGAAATGTGGATGTCATGAGCAATAGAGAGATTAATGCAGTTGGACATAAGAAAGTAGTTCAAGTAGAGAAACTGATGATAATGGAAACATTTTTACATTCAGAGAAATAGGAGAAACTAGAAACAGCAGATTTAAAGGAAAAGTGAGTTGCTACAAATATGGGGAACAAAGAACTTTCTGCAGATATAGAAAATGCCAGGAGTTAATCAATAATTTAAAGTTGACATTTTGATGGAACAGACGGCACGATTTGCAGGCTTTCAAGGATATGGTGAAATTGAAGCTGCGGCGAATGCGGACAAACTGCAAATGTACTCAATCTAACAAATTGTTGTAAATAGAGAATTAGTTGGAAGCAGAGAACTACATTTACTGAAAAAGAGAGAAATTGAGGAATTAAAGATTCAGATTAACGAGGAGTAGCTGGGAATGAGATTGTCATTAGCAATAGAGAGATTAATGCAGTTGGACATAAGAAATTTGTAGAGATAGAGAAACTGATGATAATGGTAAAATTCTTACATTCAGAGAAATAGCAGAAGCGAGAAACAGCAGATTTAAAGGAAAAGTGGCATGCTGCATATATGGGGAACAATGAAATGTCTGCAGATAGAGAAAATGCCAGGAGTTGATCAATGATTTGAAGTTGGCATTTTGATGGAACAGACGGCAGGATTTGCAGACTTTTAAGGATATGGTGAAATTGAAACTGCGGCGAATGCGGAGAACCTGCAAATGTGCTCAATCTAACAAATTGCTGTAAATAGAGAATTAGTCAGAAGCAGAGAACTACATTTGCTAAAAAAAGAGTATAATTGAGGAATTCAAGGTTCGGGCCAAAGAGGAGTTGCTGGAAATGTGGATATCGTCAGAAATGGAGAGACTAATGCAATTTGACACAAGAAATTAGTAGAGTTAGAGAAACTGATAGAAATGGAGAAATTCGTACATTGAGAGAAGGAGTAGCAGCTACAAGCAACGAAATTCATTAAAATGGGAGATTATACAAATATGGGGAATGAGCAATGTGAGAAATCTGCAGATAGAGAAACTGCAAGGAGCTGAACGGTTATTTGACGGCCGCATTTGGAGTGCCAGCCGAGCAAGTTTAGAAGTCAATTACAAAATTGCTTTTGCGGGGATTGTTGAGAAGCTGCAAATGTGCTCAATCTAATATGTTGCTGTAAATTGAAAATTGGGTGGATGCAGAGAACTACATTTAGTGAGAACGAGAAATGTACTGAAATTGTAGTTTCAGGAAAATGAGGAATAGCTGGAAACGTGGATGTTGTTCGAAATAAAGAGATTCGTGCAGTAAGACGTTCGAAATTGGTAGAGATATAGAACCGGAAAGAAATGGAGAAATTAGTACTTTCAGAGAAGGAGCAGAAGCTACAAACAATAAACTTCATGGAAATGGGAGATTTTACAAATATGAGGAAGGAGAAAGATGAGAACTCTGCAGATAGAGAATATGCAAGAAGTTGATCAATTGTTTGGAACTGGCATTTTCTAGCGCAGAGAAACAGCTTTGCAGAACTTGAAAGATATGGAGAAATTGCAGTTGCATTGAATGCGGCGTAACTGGGAATGTGCTGAATGACTTGCTGCTGAGAAATTGGTAACTTGACAGATACAGAGAACTAGGTATGCTGATAAATGGAGAACATGATGAATTGAAGTTTCAGCTCACTGAGGAGTCGTTGGAAATGCGGATATTGTTAGATATAGAGAAAGTTATGCAGTTGGACATAAGAATTTAGTAAAGATAGTGTAACTGATGGAAATGGAGTAATTATTACATTCGGGGAAATAGCAGAAGCTACAAGCAGTGGATTTAATGGAAATGCGGTTTGTTACAATGATGGGGAACAGTAAATACCTGCAGATAGAGAAAATGCAAGGAGTTATCATTTTGCTGGAACTGAGAGCAGGTTTTGCAGAATTTGAAGGATATGGTGAAATTGAAGCTGCAATGAATGCGGTAGAACATGCAAATATATTCAATCTAACAAATTGCTGTAAAAAGAGAATTAGATGGAAGCAGAGAACTACATTTGCTGAAAAAGAGAGAAATTGAGGAATTGAAGTTTCAGACTAATGAGGAGTAGCTGGAAATGTGGATGTCATGAGCGAAACAGAGATTAATGCAGTTGGACATAAGAAATTAGTAGAGATCGAGAAACTGATGTTAATGGTAAAATTTTTACATTCAGACAAATAGCAGAAGCTAAAAACAGCAGATTTAAAGGAAAAGTGGCATGCTGCAAATATGGGGAACAATGAAAAGTCTGCAGATAGAGAAAATGCCAGGAGTTGATCAATGATTTGAAGTTGGCATTTTGATGGAACAGACGGCAGGATTTGCAGACTTTCAAGGATATGGTGAAATTGAAGCTGGGGCGAATGCGGAGAACCTGCAAAAGTGCTCAACCTTACAAATTGCTATAAATAGAGAATTAGTTGGAAGCAGGAACTACATTTGCTAAAATGGAGAGAAATTGAGGAATTGAAGGATCGGGCCAATGAGAAGTTGCTGGAAATGTGGATGTCGTCAGAAATGGAGAGACTAATGCAATTGGACACAAGAAATTGGTAGGGTTGGAGAAACTGATGGAAATGGAGAAATTCGTACATTGAGAGAAGTAGTAACAGCTACAAGCAACGAAATTCATTAAAATGGGAGATTATACAAATATGGGGAATGAGCAATATGAGAAATCTGCAGATAGAGAACCTCCAAGAAGCTGATCTGTTATTTGTCGTCGCATTTTGAGAGCCAGCCGAGCAAGTTTAGAAGTCTATTGCAAAATTGCTGTTGCGGGGATTGCGGAGAACCTGCAAATGTGCTCAATCTAACAGGTTGCTGTAAGTTGATAATTGGATGGATGCAGAGAACTAGATTTAGTGAGAATGAGAAATGTACTGAAATTGTACTTTCAGGAAAATGAGGAATAGCTGGAAATGTGGATGTTGTTCGAAAAAATGAGATTCGTGCTGTAAGACGTTAGAAATTGGTAGAGATATAGAACCGGAAAGAAATGGAGAAATTAGTACTTTCAGAGAAGGAGCAGAAGCTACAAGCAATAAACTTCATGGAAATGGGAGATTTTTCAAATATGTGGAAGGAGAAATACGAAAACTCTGCAGATAGAGTATATGCAAGAGGTTGATCAATTGTTTGAAACTGGCATTTTCTGGCACAGAGAACCAGCTTTGCAGAACATGAAAGAGATGGAGAAATTGCAGTTGCGTTGAATGCGGCGAAACTGGGAATGTGCTGAATGACTTGCTGCTGAAAAATTGGTAACTTGACAGATACAGAGAACTAGGTATGCTGATAAATGGAGAACATGATGAATTGAAGTTTCAGCTCACTGAGGAGTCGTTGGAAATGCGGATATTGTTAGATATAGAGAAAGTTATGCAGTTGTACATAAGAATTTAGTAGAGATAGTGCAACAGATGGAAATGGAGTTATTTTGACATTCAGGGAAATAACAGAAGCTACAAGCAGTGGATTTAATGGAAATGTGGTTTGTTACAATGATGGGGAACAGTAAATATCTGCAGATAGAGAAAATGCAAGGAGATGTCATTTTGCTGGAACTGAGAGCAGGGTTTGCAGAATTTAAAGGATATGGTGAAATTGAAGCTGCGATGAAAGCGGTAGAACATGCAAATATATTCAATCTAACAAATTGCTGTAAAAAGAGAATTAGATGGAAGCAGAATACTACATTTGCTGAAAAAGAGAGAAATTGAGGAATTGAAGTTTCAGACTAATGAGGAGTAGCTGGAAATGTGGATGTCATGAGCAATAGAGAGATTAATGCAGTTGGACATAAGAAAGTAGTTGAAGTAGAGAAACTGATGATAATGGAAACATTTTTACATTCAGAGAAATAGGAGAAACTAGACACAGCAGATTGAAATGAAAAGTGGGTTGCTACAACTATGGGGAACAAAGAACTTTCTGCAGATATAGAAAATGCCAGGAGTTGATCAATGTTTTGAAGTTGGCATTTTGATGGAACAGACGACAGGATTTGCAGACTTTCAAGTATATTGTGAAAGTGAAGCTGCGGCGAATACAGAGAACCTGCAAATATGCTCAAACTAACAAATTCCTGTAAAAAGAGAATTAGTTGGAAGCAGAGAACTACATTTACTGAAATAGAGAGAAATTGAGGAATTGAAGTTTCAGACTAATGGGGAGTAGCTGGAAATGTGGATGTCATTTGCAATAGAGAGATAAATGCAGTTGGACATAAGAAATTTCTTGAGATAGAGAAACTGATGATAATGGAAATAATTTTTACATTCAGAGAAATAGCAGAAGTGAGAAACAGCAGATTTAAAGGAAAAGTGTCATGCTACAAATATGGGGAACAAAGAAATGTCTGCAGATAGAGAAAATGCCAGCAGTTGAACAATGATTTGAAGTTGGCATTTTTATGGAACAGACGGCAGGATTTGCAGGCTTTAAAGGATATGGTCAAATTAAAGCGGGGGCGAATTCGGAGAACCGGCAAATGTGCTCAAACTAACAAATTGCTGTAAATAGAGAATTAGTTGGAAGCAGAAAACTACATTTAATGAAAAAGCGGGAAATTGAGGAATTGAAGTTTCAGACTAATCAGGAGTTGCTGGAAATGTGGATGTCGTTAGAAATAGAGAGATTAATGCAATTGGGCACTAGAAATTAGTAGAGTTAGAGAAACTGATGGAAATGGAGAAATTCGTACATTGAGAGAAGGAGTTGCAGCTACAAGCAACGAAATTCGTTAAAATGGGTGATTATACAAATATGGGGAAAGAGCAATATGAGAAATCTGCAGATAGAGAAACTGCAAGGAGCTGAACGGTTATTTGACGGCCGCATTTTGTGTGCCAGCCGAGCAAGTTTAGAAGTCAATTACAAAATTGCTGTTGCGGAGATTGGGGAGGACCTGCAAATGTGCTCAATCTAATATGTTGCTGTAAGTTGATAATTGGATGAATGCAGAGAACTAGATTTAGTGAGAACGAGAAATGTACTGAAATTGAACTTTCAGGAAAATGTGGAATAGCTGGAAATGTGGATGTCGTTCGAAAAAAAGAGATTCGTGCAGTAAGACATTAGAAATTGGTAGAGATATAGAACCGGAAAGAAATGGAGAAATTAGTACTTTCAGAGAAGGAGCAGAAGCTACAAGCAATAAACTTCATGGAAATGGGAGATTTTACAAATATGAGGAAGGAGAAAGATGAGAACTCTGCAGATAGAGAATATACAAGCGGTTGATCAATTGTTTGGAACTGGCATTTGCTAGAGCAGAGAAACAGCTTTGCAGAACTTGAAAGAGATGGAGAAATTGCAGTTGCATTGAATTCGGCGAAACTGGGAATGTGCTGAATGACTTGCTGCTGAGGAATTGGTAACTTGACAGATACAGAGAACTAGGTATGCTGATAAATGGAGAACATGATGAATTGAAGTTTCAGCTCACTGAGGAGTCGTTGGAAATGCGGATATTGTTAGATATAGAGAAAGTTATGCAGTTGGACATAAGAATTTAGTAGAGATAGTGCAACTGATGGAAATGGAGTTATTTTGACATTCAGGGAAATAGCAGAAGCTACAAGCAGTGGATTTAATGGAAATGCGGTTTGTTACAATGATGGGGAATAGTAAATACCTGCAGATAGAGAAAATGCAAGGAGGTGTCATTTTGCTGGAACTGAGAGCAGGTTTTGCAGAATTTGAAGGATATGGTGAAATTGAAGCTGCGATGAATGCGGTAGAACATGCAAATATATTCAATCTAACAAATTGCTGTAATAAGAGAATTAGATGGAAGCAGAATACTACATTTGCTGAAAAAGAGAGAAATTGAGGAATTGAAGTTTCAGACTAATGAGGAGTAGCTGGAAATGTGGATGTCATGAGCAATAGAGAGATTAATGCAGTTGGACATAAGAAAGTAGTTGAAGTAGAGAAACTGATGATAATGGAAACATTTTTACATTCAGAGAAATAGGAGAAACTAGAAACAGCAGATTGAAAGGAAAAGTGGGTTGCTACAAATATGGGGAACAAAGAACTTTCTGCAGATATAGAAAATGCCAGGAGTTAATCAATAATTTGAAGTTGTCATTTTGATGGAACAGACGGCACGATTTGCAGGCTTTCAAGGATATGGTGAAATTGAAGCTGCGGCGAATGCGGACAACCTGCAAATGTACTCAATCTAACAAATTGCTGTAAATAGAGAATTAGTTGGAAGCAGAGAACTACATTTACTGAAAAAGAGAGAAATTGAGGAATTGAAGTTTCAGATTAACGAGGAGTAGCTGGAAATGAGATTGTCATTAGCAATAGAGAGATTAATGCAGTTGGACATAAGAAATTTGTAGAGATAGATAAACTGATGATAATGGTAAAATTCTTACATTCAGAGAAATAGCAGAAGCGAGAAACAGCAGATTTAAAGGAAAAGTGGCATGCTGCATATATGGGGAACAATGAAATGTCTGCAGATAGAGAATAATGCCAGGAGTTGATCAATGATTTGAAGTTGGCATTTTGATGGAACAGACGGCAGGATTTGCAGACTTTTAAGGATATGGTGAAATTGAAACTGCGGCGAATGCGGAGAACCTGCAAATGTGCTCAATCTAACAAATTGCTGTAAATAGAGAATTAGTCAGAAGCAGAGAACTACATTTGCTAAAAAAAAGAGTAAAATTGAGGAAATCAAGGTTCGGGCCAATGAGGAGTAGCTGGAAATGTGGATTTCGTTAGAATTGGATAGACTAATGCAATTTGAAACAAGAAATTAGTAGAGTTAGAGAAACTGATAGAAATGGAGAAATTCGTACATTGAGAGAATTAGTAGCAGCTACAAGCAAGGTAATTCATTAAAATGGGAGATTATACAAATATGGGGAATGAGCAATATGAGAAATCAGCAGATAGAGAACCTGCAAGGAGCTGATCTGTTATTTGACGATCGCATTTTGAGAGCCAGCCGAGCAAGTTTAGAAGGCTATTGCAAAATTGCAGTTGCGGGGATAGCGGAGAAGCTGCAAATGTGCTCAATCTAATATGTTGCTGTAAGTTGAAAATTGATGGATGCAGTGAACTAGATTTAGTGAGAATGAGAAATGTACAGAAATTGTAGTTTCAGGAAAACGAGGAATAGCTGGAAATGTGGATGATGTTCGAAATAAAGAGATTCGTGCAGTAAGCCGTTAGAAATTGGTAGAGATATAGAACCGGAAAGAAATGGAGAAATTAGTACTTTCAAAGAAGGAGCAGAAGCTACAAGCAATAAACTTCATGGAAATGGGAGATATTACAAATATGTGGAGTGAGAAATACGAGAACTCTGCAGATAGAGAATATGCAAGAAGTTGATCAATTGTTTGGAACTGGCATTTTCTAGCGCAGAGAAACAGCTTTGCAGAACTTGAAAGATATGGAGAAATTGCAGTTGCATTGAATGCGGCGAAACTGGGAATGTGCTGAATGACTTGCTGCTGAGAAATTGGTAACTTGACAGATACAGAGAACTAGGTATGCTGATAAATGGAGAACAAATTGAAGTTTCAGCTCACTGAGGAGTCGTTGGAAATGCGGATATTGTTAGATGTAGAGAAAGTTATGCAGTTGGTCATAAGAATTTAGTAGAGATAGTGCAACTGATGGAAATGGAGTAATTTTGACATTCGGGGAAATAGCAGAAGTTACAAGCAGTGGATTTAATGGAAATGTGGTTTGTTATAATGATGGGGAACAGTAAATATCTGCAGATAGAGATAATGCAAGGAGTTGTCATTTTGCTGGAACAGAGAGTAGGATTTGCAGAATTTGAAGGATATGGTGAAATTGAAGCTGCGGTGAATGCGGTAGAAGATGCAAATGTATTCAATCTAACAAATTGCTGTAAAAAGAGTATTGGATGGAAGCCGATGAAAAAGAGAGAAATTGAGGAATTCAAGTTTCAGACTATTGAGGAGTAGCTGGAAATGTGGATGTCATGAGCAATAGAGAGATTAATGCAGTTGAACATAAGAAATTAGTAGAGATAGAGAAACTGATGATAATGAAAAAATATTTACATTCAGAGAAATAGCAGAAGCGAGAAACAGCAGATTTAAAGGAAAAGTGGCAAGCTACAAACATGGGGAACAAAGAAATGTCTGCAGATAGAGAAAGTGCCAGGAGTTGATCAATGATTTGAAGTTGGCATCTTGATGGAACAGACGGCAGAATTTTCAGACTTTCAAGGATATGGTGAAATTGAAGCTGCGGCGAATGCAGAGAACCTGTAAGTGTGCTCAATCTAACAAATTGCTATAAATAGAGAATTAGTTAGAAGCAGAGAACTACATTTGCTAAAATAGAGTGAAATGAGGAATTGAAGTTTCAGACAAATGAGGAGCAGCTGGAAATGTGTAGGTTTTTAGCAATAGAGAGATTAATGCAGTTGGACATACGAAATTAGTAGAGATAGAGAAACTGATGATAATGGAAAAAAATTTACATTCAGAGAAATAGCAGAAGCTAGAAACAGCACATTTAAAGGAAATGTGGCATGGTACAAATATGGGGAACAAAGAAATGTCTGCACATAGAGAAAATGGCAGGAGTTGATCAATGATTTGAAGTTGGCATTTTGATGGAACGGACGGCAGGATTGATTTGCAGGCTTTCAGGGATATGGTGAAATTGAAGCTGCAGCGAATGCGGAGAACCTGCAAATGTACTCAATCTAACAAATTGCTGTAAAAAGAGAATTAGATGGAAGCAGAGAACTACATTTGCTAAAAAAAGAGAGACATTGAGGAATTGAAGGATCGGGCCAATGAGGAGTTCCTGGAAATGTGGACGTCGTTAGAAATGAGAGACTAATGCAATTCTACAACAAGAAATTAGTAGAGTTAGAGAAACTGATGGAAATGGAGAAATTCGTACATTGAGAGAAGGAGTAACAGTTACAAGCAACGAAATTCATTAAAATGGGAGATTATACAAATATGAGGAATGAGCAATATGAGAAATCCGCAATTGGAGAACCTGTAGGGAGCTGATCTGTTATTTCACATTCGCATTTTGAGAGCCAGCCGAGCAAGATTAGAAGGATATTGCAAAATTGTAGTTGCGGGGATTGCTGAGAACCTGCAAATGTGCTCAATCTAATATGTTGCTGTAAGTTGAAAATTGAAGAATGCAGAGAACTAGATTTAGTGAGAATGAGAAATGTACAGAAATTGCAGTTTCAGGAAAATGAGGAATAGCTGGAAATGTGGATGTTGTTCGAAATAAAGAGTTTCGTGCAGTAAGCCGTTAGAAATTGGTAGAGATATAGAACCGGAATGAAATGGAGAAATTAGTACTTTCAGAGAATGAGCAGAAGCTACAAGCAATAAACTTCATGGAAATGGGAGACATACAAATATGTGGAATGAGAAATATGAGAACTCTGCATATAGAGAATATGGAAGAAGTTGAGCAATTGTTTGAAACTGGCATTTTCTGGCGCAGAGAAACAGCTTTGCAGAACTTGAAGGATATGGAGAAATTGCAGTTGCGTTGAATGCGGGGAAGCTGGGAATGTGCTGAATGACTTGCTGCTGAGATAGTGGTAATTTGACAGATACAGAGAACTAGGTATGCTGATAAATAGAGAACATGATGAATTGAAGTTTCAGCTCACTGAGGAGTCGTTGGAAATGCGGATATTGTTAGATATAGAGAAATTTATGCAGTTGGACATAGGAATTTAGTGGAGATAGTGCAACTGATGGATTTGGAATAATTTTGACATTCGGCGAAATAGCAGAAGCTACAAGCAGTGAATTAAATGGAAATGTGGTTTGTTACAATGATGGGGAACAGTAAATATCTGCAGATAGAGAAAATGCAAGGAGTTGTCATTTTGTTGGAACAGAGAGCTGTATTTGCCAGAATTTGAAGGATATGGTGAAATTGATGCTGCGGTGAATGCAGTAGAACATGCAAATGTGCTTAATCTACCAAATTGCTGTAAAAAGAGAATTAAATGGAAGCAGATAACTACATTTGCTGAAAAGGAGAGAATTTGAGGAATTGAAGTTTCATACTAATGAGGAGTAGCTGGAAATTTGGATGTCATGAGCAATAGAGAGATTAATGCAGTTGGACATAAGAAACTAGTAGAGATAGAGACACTGATGATAATGGAAAAATATCTACATTCAGAGAAATAGCAAAAGCGAGAAACAGTATATTTAAAGGATAAGTGGCATGCAACAAATATGGGGAAGAAATAAATGTCTGCAGATAGAGAAAATGCCAGGAGTTGATCAATGATTTGAAGTTGGCATTTTGATGGAACAGACGGCAATGTTGAATTGCAGGATTTCAAGCATATGGTGAAATTGAAGCTGAGGCGAATGCGGAGAACCTGCAAATGTGCTCAAACTAACAAATTGCTGTAAATAGAAAATTAGTTGGAAGCAGAGAACTACATTTACTGAAAAAGAGAGAAATTGAGGAATTGAAGTTTCAGACTAATGAGGAGTAGCTGGAAATGTGGATGTCATTAGCAATAGAGAGATTAATGCAGTTGAACATACGAAATTAGTAGAGATAGAGAAACTGATGCTAATGGAAAATTATTTACATTCAGAGAAATAGCAGAAGCTAGAAACAGCAGATTTAAAGGAAAAGTGGCATGCTACAAATATGGGGAACAAAGATATTTCTACAGATATAGAAAATGCCACGAGTTGATCAATGATTTGAAGTTGGCATTTTGATGGAACAGACGGCAGGATTTGAAGACTTTCAACGTTACGGTGAAATTGAAGCTGCGGCGAATGCGGAGAAGCTGCAAATGTTCTCAATCTAACAAAGGGCTGTAAATAGAGAATCAGTTAGAAGCAGAGAACTACATTTGATAAAATAGCGGGAAATTGAGGAATTGAAGTATCGGGCCAATGAGGAGTTGCTGGAAATGTGGATGTCGTTAGAAAAAGAGAGATTAATGCAATTGGACACAAGAAATTATTAGAGTTAGAAAAGGAGTAGCAGCTACAAGCAACGAAATTCTTTAAAATGGGAGATTATACAAATATGGGGAAAGAGCAATATGAGAAATCTGCAGATAGAGAACCTGTAAGGAGCTGATCTGTTTTTTGACGATCGCATTTTGAGAGCCAGCCGAGCAAGTTTAGAAGGCTATTGCAAAATTGGAGTTGCGGTAATTGCGGAGAACCTGCAAATATGCTAAATCTAATATGTTGCTGTAAGTTGAAAATTGATGGATGCAGAGAACTAGATTTAGTGAGAATGTGAAATGTACAGAAATTGCAGTTTCAGGAAAATGAGGAATAGCTGGCAATGTGGATTTTGTTCGAAATAAAGATATTCGTGCAGTAAGCCGTTAGAAATTGGTAGAGATATAGAACCGGAAAGAAATGGAGAAATTAGTACTTTCAGAGCAGGAGCAGAAGCTACAAGCAATAAACTTCATGGAAATGGGAGATTTTACAAATATGAGGAATGAGAAATATGAGAACTCTGCAGATAGGGAATATGCAAGAAGTTGATTAGTTGTATGAAACTGTCATTTTCTAGCGCAGAGAAACAGAAATTGCAGTTGCTTTGAATGCGTGGAAGCTGGGAATGTGCTGAATGACTTGCCGCTGATAAATCGGTCATTTGACAGATACAGAGAACTAGGTATACTGATAAAGAGAGAAATTGAGGAATTGAAGTTTGAGACTAATGAGTAGTCGTTGGAAATGCGGATATTGTTACATATAGAGGAATTTATGAAGTTGGCCATAAGAATTTAGTAGAGATAGTGCAACTGATGGAAATGGAGTAATTATGACATTCAGGGAAGTGGCAGAATTAGCAAGCAGTGGATTTAATGGAAATGTGGTCTGTTATAATGATGGGGAACAGGCAATATCTGCAGATGGAGAAAATGCAAGGAGTTGTCATTTGCAGAATTTGAAGGATAATGTGAAATTGAAGCTGCGGTTAATGCCAATGTGCTCAATCGAACAAATTGATGTAAATAGAGAATTAGTTGGAAGCAGAGAACTACATTTGCTGAAAAAGAGAGAAATCGAGGAATTGAAGGTTCGGGCCATTGAGGAGTAGATGGAAATGTGGATGTCGTTTGAAATAGAGAGATTAATGTACTTGGGTACAAGAAATTAGTACAGTTAGAGAAGCTGATGGAAATGGAGAAATTCGTATATTGAGAGAAGGAGTAGTAGGTACAAGCAACGAAATTAATTAAAATGGGAGGTTATACAAACATGCGGAATGAGATATATGAGAAATCTGCTGATAGAGAAACGTCAAGGAACTGATCTGTTATTTGACGTTCGCATTTTGCTGGAACAGAGAGCCAGCCGTGCGTGATTAGAAGGGTATGGTAAAATTGTACCGACTGGGAATGCAGAGAACCTGAAAATGTACAGAGAACTAGATTTGGTGAGAATGAGAAAAGGACAGAAATTGTAGGTTCAGGAAAATGAGGAGTAGTTGGAAAGGGAGATGAGGTTCGAAATAAAGAGATTCGTGCACTAAAACATTAGAAATTGGTAGAGATATAGAACCGGAAGGAAATGGAGAAATTGTACTTTCAGAGATGGAGCAGAAGCTACAAACAATAAACTTCATGGAAATGGGAGGTTTTTCAAATACGAGGAATGAGAAATATAAGAAACCTGCAGATGGAGAATATGCAAGAAGTAGATCAATTGGTTGAAACAGGCATTTTCTGGCACAGAGAACCAGCTTTGCAGAACTTGAAGTAATTGGAGAAATTGCAGTTGCGTTGAATGCGGGGAAGCTGGGAATCTGCTGTATGACTTGCTGCTGAGAAATTGGTAAGTTGACAGATACAGAGATCTAGGTATGCTGATAAACATGATGACTCATTGCACTGTCTCCATCTGCAGATATTCCCCTTCCCCATATTTGCAACATCAATCATTTCCATTAAATCCATTGCTTGTACCTCATGCTCCTTGTCTGAATGTACAAATGCCTCCATTTCCATCAGCTTCTCTATCTCTACTAATTTCATATCTCCAACTACTAAAACCTCTTTATTTCAAAGAATATACACATTTCCAACGACGATTCATTGAGCGGACATTTAACTTCACCATGTTCTCTATTTATCAGCATACCTAGTTCCGTGTATCTGTCAAATGACCAATTTTTCAGCAGTATATGATTCAGCACATTCACAGCTTCCCCGCATTCAATGCAACCGCAATTTCTCCATATCCAAAAGTTCTGCAAAGCTCGTTCTGTGAGCCAGCAAAATGCCTGTTTCAAACAATTGTTCAACTTCTTGCATATTCACTATCTGCAGATTTCTCATATTTCTCATCCCTCATATTTGTAAAATCTCCCATATCCATGAAGTTTATTTCTTATATCTTCTGCTCCTTCACTGAAAATACAATTTTTTCCATTTGCATCACATTCTATATCTACTAATTTCTAATGTCCCACTGCATGAACTTCTTTATTTCGAACATACATCCATATTTCCAGCTACTCATTATTCTGAAGCTACAATTTCTGTACTTTTCCCATTCTCACCAAATCTAGTTCTCTGTGCATCCACCCAATTCTCAATTTACAGAAACTTGTTCGATTGAGCACATTGGCAGGTTCTCTGAAATCATCGCAGCTCTAATTTCACCATATCCCTCAAATTCTACAAATACTGCTCTCTTTTCCAGCGAAATAGCAACGTCAAATAACAGATCAGCTCCTTGCAGTTTCTCTATCTGCAGATTTCTCATTCCCCATATTTTTATAATCTCCCATTGTAATGAATATCGTTGCTTGTAGCTGCTACTCCTTCTCTCAATGTATAGATTTCTCCATTTCGATCAGTTTCCCTAACTCTAATAATTCCTGGTGTCCAAGTGCATTACTCTCTCTATTTCTAACGACATTCACATATCCGGCTACTGCTCATTGGCCCGAAACTTCAATTCCTCAATTTCTCTCTTTTTCAGCAAATGTAGTTCTCAGCATCCATCTAATTCTCTATTTACAGCAATTGATTAGATTCAGCACATTTGCATGTTCTCCGCATTCACCGCAGCTTCAATTTCACCATACCCTTCAAAGTCTGCAAATCCTGCTCTCTCTTCCATCAAAATGCCATCTTCAAATAATTGATCAATTCCTTGCATTTTCTCTATCTGCAGATAATGTTTGCTCCCCATAATAGCAGCATGCCACATTTCCTTTAAATCCGCTGTTTGTACCTGCTGCTATTTCTCTGAATGTAAAAATTTCTCCATTATCATCAGTTTCTCTATCTCTACTAATTTCTTAAGTCCAACTGCATTCATCTCTCTATTTCAAACGACATCCACATTTCCAGCTACTTCTCATTGGCCCCAACATTCAATTCCTGAATTTCTCTCTTTTTCAGGAAAGTAGTTCTCTGCTTCCATCCAATTCTCAATTAGCAGCAATTTGTAAGATTGAGCACTTTTGCAGCTTCTCCGCATTCACCACAACTTCAATTTCACCGTATCCTTCAAACTCTGCAATTCTGGTTCTCTGTTCCAGCAAAACACAAACTTCAACTCATTGATCAACTCTTTCCATTGTCTCCATCTGTAGATATTTCCCCTTCCCCATATTTGCAACATCTCCCATTTCCATTAAATCCACCGCTTGCACCTCATGCACCTTGTCTGAATGTACAAATTTCTCCATTTCCATCAGTTTCTCTATCTCTACTAATTTCTACTCTTCAACTACATTAATCTCTTTATTTCTAAGAATATCCACATTTCTAAAGACGATTCATTGATCTGAAACTTAAATTCACCATGCTCTCTATTTAACAGCATACCTAGTTCCCTGCATCTGTCAAATGACCAATTTTTCAGCAGTATTTCATTCATCACATTATCAGCTTCCTCGCATTCAATGCCACCGTAATTACTCCATATCCATAAGTTCTGCCAAGCAGGTCCTCTGTGCAAGCAAAATGCCAGTTTCAAACAATTGTAAACTCCTGCAAATTCTCTATCTGCAGATTTCTCATATTTCTCATGCCTCATTATTGTAAAATCTCCCATTTCAATGAAGTTTATTGCTTGTAGCTTCTGCTGCTTCCCTGAAAGTACAATTTTTTTCCATTTTCATCACTTTCTATATCTCTACTAATTTCTATTGTTCCACTACATGAATCTCTTTATTTGGAACAACATCCATATTTCCAGCTACTCCTCATTATCCTGAACCTACAATTTCTGTACTTTTCTCATTCTCACCAAAACTAGTTCTCTGTGCATCCACCCAATTCTCAATTTACAGAAACTTGTTGGATTGAGCACATTGGCAGGCTCTCTGAAAACATCGCAGCTTCAATTTCACCATTTCCTTCTAATTCTGCAAATACTGTTCTCTGTTCCAGCAAAATCGCAACGTCAAATAACAGATCAGCTGCTTGCAGTTTCTCTATCTGCAGATTTCTCATTCCCCAAATTTTTATAATCTCCCATTGTAATGAATATCGTTGCTTGTAGCTGCTACTCCTTCTCTCAATGTATAGATTTCTCCATTTCGATCAGTTTCCCTATCTCTAATAATTCCTTGTGTCCAAGTGCATTACTCTCTCTATTTCTAACGACATCCACATATCCGGCTACTGCTCATTGGCCCGAAACTTCAATTCCTCAATTTCTCTCTTTTTCAGCAAATGTAGTTCTCAGCTTCCATCTAATTCTCTATTTACAGCAATTGATTAGATTCAGCACATTTGCATGTTCTCCGCATTCACCACAGCTTCAATTTCACCATACCCTTCAAAGTCTGCAAATCCTGCTCTCTCTTCCAAAAAAATGCTAACTTCAAATAATTGATCGATTCCTTGCATTTCTCTATCTGCAGATCATGTTTGCTCCCCATAATAGCAGCATGCCACATTTCCTTTAAATCTGCTGCTTGTACCTCCTGCCATTTCTCTGAATGTTAAAATTTCTCCATTATCATCAGTTTCTCTATCTCTACTAAATTCTTAAGTCCAATTGCATTCATCTCTCTATTTCAAACGACATCCACATTTCCCGCTACTCCTCCTTGGCCCCAACATTCAATTCCTGTATTTCTCTCTTTTTAAGGAAAGTAGTTCTCTGCTTCCATCCAATTCTCAATTTGCAGCAATTTGTTAGATTGAGCACTTTTGCAGCTTCTCCGCATTCACCACAACTTCAATTTCACCGTATCCTTCAAACTCTGCAAATCTGGTTCTCTGTTCCAGCAAAAGCAAACTTCAACTCATTGATCAAATCTTTCCATTGTCTCCATCTGTAGATATTTCCCCTTCCCCATATTTGCAACATCTCCCATTTCCATTAAATCCACTGCTTGCACCTCATGCTCCTTGTCTGAATGTACAAATTTCTCCATTTCCATCAGCTTCTCTATCTCGACTAATTTCTATTCTCCAACTGCATTAACCTCTTTATTTCTAAGAATATCCACATTTCCAACGACGATTCATTGATCTGAAACTTTTATTCACCATGCACTCTATCAGCATACCTGGTTCTCTGTATCTGTCAAGTGATCAATTTTTCAGAAGTATTTCATTCATCGCATTCCCAGCTTCCCTGCATTCAATGCAGCCGCAATTTCTCCATATCCAAAAGTTCTGCAAAGCTGTTTCGCTGTGCCAGCAAAATGCAAGTTTCAAACAATTGATGCATATTCTCTATCTGCGGATTTCTCATATTTCCCATTCCTCATTTTTGTATAATCTCCCATTTCCATGAAGTATATTGCTTGTAGCTTCTGCTGCTTCTGTGAAAGTAAAATTATTTCCATTTTCATCACTTTCTATATCTCTACTATTTTCCAATGTCCCACTCCATGAACCTCTTTATTACGAGCAACATCCATATTTCCAGCTGCTCCTGATTATCCTGAACCTACAGTTTCTGTACTTTTCTCATTCTCACCAAATCCAGTTGTCGGTGGAACCACCCAATTCTCAATTTACAGAAACTTGTTCGATTGAGCACATTGGCAGGTTCTCTGAAATCATCGCAGCTTCAATATCACCATATCCTTCTAATTCTGCAAATACTGCTCTCTGTTCCAGCATAATCGCAACGTCAAATAACAGATCAGCTCCTTGCAGTTTCTCTATCTGCAGATTTCTCATTCCCCATCTTTTTATAATCTCCCATTGTAATGAATATCGTTGCTTGTAGCTGCTACTCCTTCTCTCAATGTATAGATTTCTCCATTTCGATCAGTTTCCCTGTCTCTAATAATTCCTTGTGTCCAAGTGCATTACTCTCTCTATTTCGAACGACATCCACATATCCGGCTACTGCTCATTGGCCCGAAACTTCAATTCCTCAATTTCTCTCTTTTTCAGCAAATGTAGTTCTCAGCTTCCATCTAATTCTCTATTAACAGGAATTTATTAGATTCAGCACATTTGCATGTTCTCCGCATTCACCGCAGCTTCAATTTCACCATACCCTTCAAAGTCTGCAAATCCTGCTCTCTCTTCCATCAAAATGCCAACTTCAAATAATTGATCAATTCCTTGCATTTTCTCTATCTGCAGATAATGTTTGCTCCCCATAATAGCAGCATGCCACATTTCCTTTAAATCCGCTGCTTGTACCAGCTGCTATTTCCCTGACTATAAAAATTTCTCCATTATCATCAGTTTCTCTATCTCTACTAATTTCTTAAGTCCAACTGCATTCATCTCTCTATTTCAAACGACATCCACATTTCCAGCTACTCCTCATTGGCCCCAACATTCAATTCCTGAATTTCTCTCTTTTTCAGGAAAGTAGTTCTCTGCTTCCATCCAATTCTCAATTTGCAGCAATTTGTTAGATTGAGCACTTTTGCAGCTTCTCCGCATTCACCACAACTTCAATTTCACCTTATCCTTCAAACTCTGCAATTCTAGTTCTCTGTTGCAGCAAAACACAAACTTCAACTCATTGATCAACTCTTTCCATTGTATCCATCTGTAGATATTTCCCCTTCCCCATATTTGCAACATCTCCCATTTCCATTAAATCCACCGCTTGCACCTCATGCTCCTTGTCTGAATGTACAAATTTCTCCATTTCCATCAGTTTCTCTATCTCTACTAATTTCTACTCTTCAACTGCATTAATCTCTTTATTTCTAAGAATATCCACATTTCCAACGACGATTCATTGATCTGAAACTTAAATTCACCATGCACTCTATCAGTATACCTAGTTCTCTATATCTGTCAAATGACCAATTTTTCTGCAATATTTCTTTCGTCACATTCCCTGCTTCCCCGCATTCAATGCAACCGCAATTTCTCCATATCCAAAAGTTCTGCAAAGCTGGTTCTCTGTGCCAGCAAAATGCAAGTTTCAAACAATTGATGCATATTCTCTATCTGCGGATTTCTCATATTTCCCATTTCTCATTTTTGTATAATCTCCCATTTAAATGAAGTTTATTGCTTGTAGCTTCTGCTGCTTCTGTGAAAGTAAATTTTTTTCCATTTTCATCACTTTCTATATCTCTACTATTTTCTAATGTCCCACTCCATGAACCTCTTTATTACGAGCAACATCCATATTTCCAGCTGCTCCTGATTATCCTGAACCTACAGTTTCTGTACTTTTCTCATTCTCACCAAATCCAGTTGTCGGTGGAACCACCCAATTCTCAATTTACAGAAACTTGTTCGATTGAGCACATTGGCAGGTTCTCTGAAATCATCGCAGCTTCAATATCACCATATCCTTCTAATTCTGCAAATACTGCTCTCTGTTCCAGCATAATCGCAACGTCAAATAACAGATCAGCTCCTTGCAGTTTCTCTATCTGCAGATTTCTCATTCCCCATCATTTTATAATCTCCCATTGTAATGAATATCGTTGCTTGTAGCTGCTACTCCTTCTCTCAATGTATAGATTTCACCATTTCGATCAGTTTCCCCATCTCTAATAATTCCTTGTGTCCAAGTGCATTACTCTCTCTATTTCTAACGACATCCACATATCCGGCTACTGCTCATTGGCCCGAAACTTCCAATTCCTCAATTTCTCTCTTTTTCAGCAAATGTAGTTCTCAGCTTCCATCTAATTGTCTATTTACAGCAATTGATTAGATTCAGCACATTTGCATGTTCTCCGCATTCACCGCAGCTTCAATTTCACCATACCCTTCAAAGTCTGCAAATCCTGCTATCTCTACCAAAAAAATGCTAACTTCAAATAATTGATCGATTCCTTGCATTTCTCTATCTGCAGATCATGTTTGCTCCCCATAATAGCAGCATGCCACATTTCCTTTAAATCCGCTGCTTGTTCCTCCTGCCATTTCTCTGAATGTAAAAATTTCTCCATTATCATCAGTTTCTCTATCTCTACTAATTTCTTAAGTCCAACTGCATTCATCTCTCTATATCATACGACATCCACATTTCCCGCTAGTCCTCCTTGGCCCCAACATTCATTCCTGAATTTCTCTCTTTTTAAGGAAAGTAGTTCTCTGCTTCCATCCAATTCTCAATTTGCAGCAATTTGTTAGATTGAGCACTTTTGCAGCTTCTCCGCAGTCACCACAACTTCAATTTCACCGTATCCTTCAAACTCTGCAAATCTGGTTCTCTGTTCCAGCAAAAGCAAACTTCAACTCATTGATCAAATCTTTCCATTGTCTCCATCTGTAGATATTTCCCCTTCCCCATATTTGCAACATCTCCCATTTCCATTAAATCCACTGCTTGCACCTCATGCTCCTTGTCTGAATGTACAAATTTCTCCATTTCCATCAGCTTCTCTATCTCGACTGATTTCTATTCTCCAACTGCATTAACCTCTGTATTTCTAAGAAAATCCACATATCCAACGACGATTCATTGATCTGAAACTTTTATTCACCATGCGCTCTATCAGCATAACTGGTTCTCTGTACCTGTCAAATGACCAATTTTTCAGCAGTATTTCATTCATCGCATTCCCAGCTTCCCTGCATTCAATGCAGCCGCAATTTCTCCATATCCAAAAGTTCTGCAAAGTTGTTTCGCTGTGCCAGCAAAATGCAAGTTTCAAACAATTGATGCATATTCTCTATCTGCGGATTTCTCATATTTCCCATTCCACATTTTTGTATAATCTCCCATTTCAATGAAGTTTATTGCTTGTAGCTTCTGCTGCCTCTGTGAAAGTAAAATTTTTTCCTTTTTCATCACTTTCTATATCTCTACTATTTTCTAATGTCCCACTCCATGAACCTCTTTATTACGAGCAACATCCATATTTCCAGCTGCTCCTGATTATCCTGAACCTACAGTTTCTGTGCTTTTCTCATTCTCACCAAATCCAGTTGTCGGTGGAACCACCCAATTCTCAATTTACAGAAACTTGTTCGATTGAGCACATTGGCAGGTTCTCTGAAATCATCGCAGCTTCAATATCACCATATCCTTCTAATTCTGCAAATACTGCTCTCTGTTCCAGCATAATCGCAACGTCAAATAACAGATCAGCTCCTTGCAGTTTCTCTATCTGCAGATTTATCATTCCCCATCTTTTTATAATCTCCCATTGTAATGAATATCGTTGCTTGTAGCTGCTACTCCTTCTCTCAATGTATAGATTTCTCCATTTCGATCAGTTTCCCTGTCTCTAATAATTCCTTGTGTCCAAGTGCATTACTCTCTCTATTTCTAACGACATCCACATATCCGGCTACTGCTCATTGGCCCGAACCTTCAATTCCTCAATTTCTCTCTTTTTCAGCAAATGTAGTTCTCAGCTTCCATCTAATTGTCTATTTACAGCAATTGATTAGATTCAGCACATTTGCATGTTCTCCGCATTCACCGCAGCTTCAATTTCACCATACCCTTCAAAGTCTGCAAATCCTGCTCTCTCTTCCATCAAAATGCCAACTTCAAATAATTGATCCATTCATTGCATTTCTCTATCTGCAGATAATGTTTGCTCCCCAT